>NC_135497.1:347504756-347744584 GCF_052857255.1 Amblyomma americanum
GCTCCTTCTGGAATCCTGCCACATCGAAACCACCCCGAACAACATCAACCGCACAAAAGGAAACCCGCTCCCAGTGTATGCCCAGGGACTTCAACGAAAAAAAGTCGCCATTGACAGCCTCCCCACATTGCGACAACCTGACTAACAGCATTAACCCCCTCCCCCCTTCCTTCTCCTCTCCCACGCCTTTCGCATCACAGCTTTCGTTCCTTTGACCCCTTCCTCCCCTCCATACTTAGAGACGCTAGCTGCTGCCCTCAGTCACCCCTGATAAAGGAGCCGAGTCGGTTTTGAAACGTTCGGTTTGAAACGTTCGGAGATGCGGAGTTTATTACGAGACTCGCTTACCACTGCAGATCGGCAGATATCTTATTCTTTATTGCCATTTATTTTCATATTGGTTTGAGTACGCATGCCGTCACTGTTCTTTTATTATTTTAGTCGTGATGTCACTGTGCTCGTATACCTCTCAACGGGGAAACATGAGCGCATGGACTGAGAATGCGGACAACGCTTTTTCAAAGACACATGATCTCATCTGCCTCGCGTCACTGCACCCTAAGGCAACCAAACACAAAGATCTACGACAGGGTACTCCCGACGTACAGCATTCATTTTCTCAGAAGTGAATGGACAACTTATAGAATTGCCGACTACAGGAAGGTTGCTTCCAACCAGCAATCCACGTTTGCAAACCACATTTTCGCTTCCTGCTCTGCTTACTGAAGGGGTTAGCATGAGGAGAGATGGTTTTCGGTTGGGAAACTGTAGAGGACGCTCGATATTCTGCAGGTGTGCTCCAAGGGCGGTTTTTTTGGCGCACTCGCCTAAAGTCGGCGCTCTTAACATACGACAGAACCGGTCTACGCAAGCCCACTGCAGGAGGCGCCGCCGAACCTCGGCGAGGTGCCCATATCTGTCCATGCTAGACATCGGCGCCAGCTAACGGGCGCTCCCGCATATGTTGGAAGTGGGGTCCGGTTTACGACAATAGGAGTACAGCGGCGCTCTCGGTGACCTTTCTTCATGGCTTGAAGCTCTTCCAGGTTCCCGGAAGTTTTCTTCGCGATTTAAGTTGTCCTTTCAGCGCCCCCAACATATTTTCTTCACGGCTCAAAATTCTTTCTGCCGCAGAAAGAGGCACTAGTGTACAATGCAGTTTTTTCCTCCTCCTCCATCTGCTTTAGAGGGGAGCCAGCCAGCACCAAAAACATGGACTGCCAAACATGCCTCTGACGCCGTTCTGGTCTGCTCAGTACTCTATCCACGGTGTCTCGGACAGCCTTCACACTGTGTATTGGCGCCTGAGAGGCTAGGCATGGACTGAATTCGCTTTAATAAAAATGGCTGTTGGGCAAACTAAGAGAGGAGGCTTACAAAAAATAAAAAAGCGAGAGACTTTTGTTCTTGAGCAAGTACCTTAGGATGCGCGAGTATCAAATTTTTGCTTGCGAACTGATTATTTTCGAAACATTTTGAATGTAGGCAAACAAAAAATACATGTTGCTAGTAACGGCTGAAATGCGCTAACAGACGGGACAGAAACGAACACATACACATGTGCTGGTGTCTGTGTTTTCTTCCGTACCGTTGGCGCTGTCCAGTCGTTTGCATCAACATCCACCAACCAGCCCGACTTAGCCCTCTTCATTCAACAAAATATCGACAGTCTTAAAAAATTTTCCCACAACAGAACCACGAAAGGAAATATGTATCAGTCCATAACTTTACTTCGCTCGTTATTGTGGGGGGAGGGATACACTCGCTTGGTTTTAGGGGGCTAACGTCCCAAAGAGACTCAGGCTATGAGGGACTTCGTAGTGGAGAGCTCCGATTATTTTGGAGTATCTGGGATTATTTCACGTGCACTGACATTGCACAGTACACAGGCCTCAAGAATTTCGTGTCTATCGAAATGCGACCAACGCATCCGGGATCGAAGCCTCGTTTTTCGGGCCAGCTTCCGAGCACCACAACTACTCAGCTACCGCGGCGGCTCCCTGATGGTTTGAGTAATGGCAGCAATAAACTTTAATTTTTGTGACAGTGCTATGAAAACAACTCTTTGGATAAAATTACTCGGTTCAGTTTAAAATTTAAACCATTTCGTTCAAATAATGCCTACATCACAAAGCTCACGGAAGGCTGAGCTACTATTATGGAATGAATGTTGAGAAATCATTGTCAGGTGCTGAAATAATTTCTTATTGGCGGAGCGAAGTCAAATGGTGCTACCTGAACAGCACGAAAAAATGCAAAAACATGCCTCTGAAAACAAAGTGAACAAAATTGCGGTTGCAACGCGGACAGAACCACTCCCTCGACGCTCCCCCACGACCCCTATTTATAATCGACCACCTCTGCGCCTGCGACAAAAGTGAAAAAGCAAACCGCGCAACTACAATGCCTTATTTCTTTCTGGCTCACCTCCCAACTTCAATATCTGTCACTTCCGACATTCACTTTCTCTGGCCTGTTATCTATCCACTGACAGCGGCACAATGTGCTGCCAGTTGTCATAGCCTCAGAGGGACGAAACTACATGTTTCCAAAAATTTTAAAGGTAATATTTATTTGAAAAGGTACTTGTTGCATAGCTACAGCTATTTCTTGGAAACCTAGCATTGAATGAGTGTCGACAAATTCACTCAGGCGTGACTGCGCCAAGGCATGACACATACCCGTGTGGCGGCACGTCGCACGCTACCTTACACATCAGGTGACAGGTGAGGTCTACCAAGACGACACATTTTGTACAGCGTCAAGTCTAAGTGGGATTTTCGAGACACCACATTAACGGTGTTGTGCATATCACCAGCCACTTCACCGACCAAAGCTGACTTTTTTTAAAAAAACGAAAGCAAACGCCATTTGTCCAGGTTACGTAACAAGCGGTCACGTATGCCTTGCAATCACGAAGCGCTATGTATAAGCTATGGTTTAGGTAAAGTTAAATTACTTTTTCTGTCTGAGGCAGGTGTGAATTCGAGTAGCTGGTTAGCTGTGATAATGTTATTGTGGAAATCAGGCATAGAAGCTTTCGTGCTCCATAGAGAAAAGGATCAAATAAAGCTGGCTCAGCATTGCAGATAACGTCGGATTAACGAAATTCATCGAACAAATACACAGGAGATGAAGAAAGGCGCCAAACGATTTCGTTATTATTGACATGAAGATCCTTTCAAAAGTCAGCAAAACATAGAAAACGGTTGGAAACTATTTTATGCTAAGCATTAATTCGAAACGCCTGGCGATGTCCAGGCTACACCTGACAAGAAAAATCTGCAGAGATTGTTTACATCCCCATCATTGCGAAAGCAAGAATTTGTGCTACGCAGAAGACGACAATGAGCGGGCAGTGCAGCGGGACGGAGCGGATAGAAGTTGGCGAAGACGACGCTCTGCAATGCACAGAGCAAGAGTTCAGTGGTGTTTAATACGAGGCGTGTTCGGCTGTGGCGATACCTCAGTTGTAGCATTACAGGCTACAACTTAGGACGTTTATGACATAACAGACTTTCTACCGGACTGGTTTCACCCCTTGAGGCCGTGTGTATCTTTGCCGCCCTTTTAGTTGTGTTGCCTTTTATCGAATTAGTGCTGTGCAGCCACTAGCTGAGTGCTTAGTAAATAGTCTGTATATAGCCCCTTTCTATACATGCATAACCTCGTGCAGTATGTGCCATGATGAAAAAAAGCGGTGATCGATATCCACGTAGTCTTGCGCAGCGGCCTTAGTTCGCGTGTCCGCGGGCTCTATTCCTATTCTTAGATATTTTTTTATTTCCTTTTCTTTCCATTTTTTCTATGCTTCGGAAAGAGCGGACAAATATCGGAAAGAGACGGTATTTCTAGGCTCTGAACGTCCGGATTAATGCTTTTGCACTTATACATGCCGACGGAATAATTTTAGACAGCCCAAAAGACCGCTCAAACTAAGCATCCATTTGTAACAAAGTACCTTAATTCCCTGCTCCTTATGGGTGATAGAGTTATATATACTGCATTCCTTGTTGATAAAGTGTAGTTGTAACGAGGCTGAAAACAAGGCACCTGTGGTTGACTGCAAGCGAAGTTAACTAGTTTGTTTTCGAGTTGATCGATTCACGAAAAACTTGTCGTCACATATGATGCAATCGAAACAAACTGCTGATGTAGCCATAACAGTTCTTTTTATTTTAAACTTCTATAATTTAGCTACTAATGAGCGTAGTTCATTACGACTTGGTTGCGTCTGAGCCCTGCCAACCTGAATGTGTTCGGCCGAAAAAGGGAAGACAAATTATTACAGGTTTCAGTATATTTCAGTTTCTTGCAGGATTGCTATGACTCAGAGAGTCAAAGAAAACTGTTACCAAGATGTGACATCCATTTGATCAAGAGCCGACCAAAATTGATAGTTGCAGATGAAATGATTTCATCTATTAGAGTGAATACACGGAGCGGGTGGTAGGCCCTCGGTGAAGATCTACATCTCCAGTTAGCAGCTGCAAGCAAACCATTCAACAATATTGAAAAAAATTCATAGCAACCGTTTTGTTGGCTGGAGGGTACTGGAAAGGAAACCAGTAAAAAGAAACCGGTTTTCGCTTTTCAGATTTAGTAAGAATCTAAGCACATAGTGAACCGTAAGGACTGACCTGAAAGACATGTAACCGATAACGTTTTAATCTTTTCACGTTTTCCGATTCGGTTCTATTTTATATATATGGGCGTGGTATTTGTTTTCTCTTTTCTCAGTGCTACTGGGCGTTTCTCCTAGTTTTCTGGCACGGCTCTGCCTTTAGGCTCCTTCTTTATCACCACCCTTTTCTTGACGCGTCGGGCATTCTCCCGGGCTTTTGCATGGAGCATGCCTCGTTTGCGTTGTTTATCGTTTGTAGCAATTTATTTTTGTCTTCTTAATGTTGTATTTTCAGCTCTTAAGTGTACTTCGCTGTGACGGTTAGGGGGCTTCTCATCTGTGCATAATTTTGACAGAGAGCTTGTGCTCATGTTGATTCGTGTCTGCTTAGCTGCTGTTTTTTGTTAATAGCCCCTAACTCCTACGTGTTTTATGAAAAAGCCCGTGGTGTATACGGCAGTCTTGCAATAAAGGAAGCTGGCGCTGCTTGTGTGTTGTCTATAGTCTTCACTGAAGCATGTCTCTCTACGGTGACGAAGCTATAGCATGTGAAGATAAAAATCTAGCATGTGTTCTAAAACTCTTTGAGGACAAGTGGTTAATTTAGGAAGAGTTCTGTTGGGGTTCAAACCACAGATTTAAAACTTGAACCTAAGTCTTACTTTGTTGTCTGGACTTGTTTAGTAAACTCACAAAAAATTATTCGGTGATCCTAAACATCTTCCTGGAAATCACGTCGAAGGCGCAGCTAGGGTGTCTGCATCGGTAGAAGGGAGGCAATTTTCCAATCTTTTTTTCATTCTAAGAAAATAAGAATGGTTGGATGGGCCGCAAGAACATGTGCATGGATCTATACTGAGAGAAGTGTTGACAACTTATAAAACCACGCTAACATCGCCGAGAGGTGAGAGCACATCGCTTTGGTTCCATGCGCTGACTGCGTCCCCGAGCTGACTTGTCGTGGAGGCAGGAAGCGTTTGTGACGTCTCAACAGCGTACCCTCCAGATTGCTGGAAATCTTGCTCTGTGAATTTCGCATAGCAAAAGACGAAAGGGTGCAATGGATAACAAGGTACCTTTAAACAGGAGAACAGAGGTATTGGAGGAGTGTTTCCTAACCGGCTCCGCGGAGAAAGCACTTTTGCACATTCAGTTGCAATCACTTGACGTCGCGTTGTTTAGATCGGTGGAAGGTCTTCCTGAAAGCACATGTGCACTCGGAACCGCGCTTAGCAATGTTCGAACAAGGATACAGGCTTTTTATCTTGTTAGGTTAGGATTTATGCAAGAAAATGCGGCGTTTAAAAAAAAATTAAAGGAAAGGATTGGCCGCGTCACGTGTGGGTACACAGGTTGACTTATTCTCATGTACAGGTGTGTAACAGAGTGGCTTCCTGGCTAACAAAATAGGAAGTTTGTCGCCGTGCTCGGAAGCGTGACTTTCTTGAAGATAAGCGATTAATAATAATAATAATAATTGGTTTTTGGTGGAGAGGAAATGGCGCAGTATCTGTCTCATATATCGTTGGACACCTGAACCGCGCCGTAAGGGAAGGGATAAAGGAGGGAGTGAAGATAAGCGATTCATCAAGCATGAAATGACTTTTTTTTTATGAGGACATGACCTATTGTCGGATCGAAATGGTCCTGTTTCCTAGAGGTGTCGGCGTCGGAGGAAAAGCGCGCCCCTGGTGGTGTTTGCGGCTGGGCGGGCAACGCAATTTAGGCCGGCTTCGGTCAATCGAACCCGCTTATTTTTTTAGATAACTATGCCCGCATCTATACATTTAGTGCGGCGGCCCTGAAATCAACTTTTGCCACTTTACCAGAAGGATCACCGTCGCTGTTTTCGCAGGCCTTCTCGCTTAGCAGTGCTTGCCCCTCGTTGATGACATTTAGCTTTAGCATTCAGCGATACCGCACTTCCTTTTTTTGCTTTATGTACCTCCAGCTGAGAGTCAACGCGGCGCGGCGCTCTCTTCCTCGCAAAATCATCTAGCTCCCACATACAGCAGATTGAAGCGAAACCTTCCGATATTCGCTTAACGGTTCTAAAAAAAAAGTAAACTTTGCAACCAAGAGCGCAGAGAGGGATTGTGACCGACGCTGCCAAAAATGGGCATTCTTTGTTTCCGTACGCTTCATACCACTGAGCCACAGCCGTGGCATCCTGCGCAATGATAGTTGCTTGTTAGTTGGAGTTACCTATATCGTCGTCATCGTCATCTGTCATCGCTTCGTTCTCTGGTTCGCAGGGCTCGTGAAGTGAAAGCGTACGAGCGATTAACGATAAAGCAAGACTCGTCTTTGTCACCCACAGCAGCTTTTATGTAGCCGTAAAAAAAGGCGAGAAGCGGACCATTTCTTGTGTGACGTGCATACTTGCAGTAGATTTAAGAGTGTTAGCTCTTACTACTAGCGTTTCTCGATTTCTTATGAAATTTTCTTAGTCCGAGGAATTCAAGGTGGCAGCCTCCTTAGTAAAGCGATTTTGCAACCCATTTTGGGATTGACTGTCAACATCACGAGTATATCGAATAGGGGATTGATTGCTTACGTCATTATAAATGCAAGATGTGAAATTTGTATTTCCATTTGTGTCCCCTCATTTAATCTCATTCATAGCAATTCTAGTAAACCACACAGCTAAAGCGGCATCTCCAAGCGCCCTTCTTTGGGGTACGCGCTCAGCGTTGGCGCTCGGCGTACGCCACGCCGGTCTGCGCATGCGCACTGCAGAAGACGCCAGCGAGCCTCGGTGAGGCGCCGATGTCTGTCCGTGCTAGATATCGGCGTCAGCGCACGGGCATTCGCGTACGCGTCGGAAGAGTGGTCGGGTTTTTAACAATGGGAGGATCGCGGGGATCTCGATGACTATTTTCTTCATGGCTTGAAGCTCTTCCAGGTTCCCCGAATTTTTCTTCGCGGTTTAACTTGTCCTTTCATCGCACCTCAACCCCTTTTCTTCACGGCTTGAAATTCTCTCCCTCGGCTCGAAAAGGGAAGCGAGCCAACGCCAGGAACATGGAGATGTATGCCCATTTTTGACGCCCGTTCCCGCGTACACCAAGAGCGCCGACGCTGGACGCGTACGCCCAGGAAGGGCCCTTGGAGTTGGCACTTAACGCTCGTTACTTCAACGTCTTCCAGACAGTGACGGGCCGGCATCTTTTTTGACAGATGACCGCTCAACGTCCGACAAAGCCGGCGCAGGTACGCCGAGTTCGGCCACATTCTCACAGCCGACCTCCTCTACGGCGCGGCGACGACGGAGCAGAAAACCGCGGCAGCAACGGAGCGGCGCGGTGTTCTAATCGAAATAGGCGCCGGAGACCGGCAAACCAGTTAGGGCGGGTGCTCGCTCTTCCCATGTTTCTCCCGCGTGAAAAAAAACGGCAGTGGCGGAGTCCGAATGAGATGCCGAAGGTGCGTTGAAAGTCGTCTGTCGTCTGCTTGCGCGTTGCTTTGCTTGACTATTATCGCAGAACAACATGCGATCTCGCAAGCGGTGGCAAAAGTTAGAAGTCAGTTGAATAACTTTGCGAAATTCCACATATTTACAGCGAAACAGCACGCGTACAGCACCAAAACATATTTATACGAATATAGCGAGCTACTATTAAAGCGCTGTGCGCACTGCAGTCACATTTTTCTGGCCAATGCGAACGAAATCGGACATATGTAGGCGGTAATGAACTCTGTTATCAATGCAGGAATGGTTTGTCAGGGCTTGCTAGATTGTTCTTTATTCTAACGTTCGAGAATGAGGCTAGCAAAACAGTTTGGAGAATATTTTACCAGTATAGGCTAACTGAAGCAATCAGGCCCTAAAAGCTAGCAACAAGTAAACGAAATTTCAACGCAGCTTCTATCGCAGGAAGCGGCTAAAAGCCGTCACCTCGGCGGGGTGGCGGCGGCCTTCGACACAGCGTTCGTGTCGTCCTGTTTGTTCCGTCCTCGTGCTTTTGCCCGCTGTATTACCATGGATAGTAGTAACCAACTTGCTCAGGTTTCCGTACTTCTTCTTCCAATGTTATTTCTATGATACGATTTTTTATTGCTCCTTTCTTTTCATCTCGCGTTTCTTGATCCTCTTTACTCTCTTTGCTTTGTTTTTATTTGAGTCTGTTTTTCTGCTCTTTATCTTATCTGCCCCGTCACCTCTATCCTCCTTTTTGTCTTCTTCACCTAATGGTTGTTCTTTTCATCAGCCATCCCCTTCTCTTCGGTTTAAACCTGGTAACAGGCCCTTTTGACAACGTTCACCGCGCTCTAATTCTCGCGGTGCTTGAGGGGGCTGGTGTGAGCGGGAGCGTTTTGGAATACGTTCATGGCTTCCTGAGCGGGCGCACCGTGCACGTACGAGTAGGGGGTAAGCTCTCCAAGCCTCGCCCGGTGGACATGGGCGTGCCACAGGGCTGTGTACTATCACCATTTCTGTTTAATGTGGCCATGTCGGTGGTGCCGGCCTCTCTCCCCACGAGCAGCCGACACCATGTGTACATGTCCATATATGCCAACGACATAGCTCTGTGTTGCCGGGGACCACCGGGCGAGGCATTCCGCGTGGGAGGGGGGGGGGATGTCTTCAGGGAGCCCTGACCGCAATCGATGCCAGCTTGCACGGCCTCTGTGGCCATGGCGCACCTTGCGCCACAGTCACTGGACGGGACTCCGATTCCTTGGAGTAAATCGGTGCGGTACATTGGCCTGGACATCGACTGGCGCCTTTCCTTCCGCCCTGCGGCGAACAAGGCCTGTCTGCAGATGAAGAAGATCACCGCTGACGTGCACAAGCTCACAGCTCGAGGCCAGGGCATCTCCCAGCAAGCCGCGCTGCGGCTATACAATGCCGCAGCTTTGGGGGTGGGGTTCTATGCGCTGCCGCTCGTCATGGTGCGCAAGCCGTGCTGGGAGAAGCTCGAGCTTCAGCACCGCAAGTCCCTCCGCGTGTGCCTAGGCCTGCCCAAAAATTCGCAGTGCGTCGCAACGTTGGCCGAGGCAGGAGCGTGGCCACTTGAGCTCCAAGCAGCGCGCAGGGCATTGAATCACATCGAGCGGCTTCACCGCGCACCGGACAGCGGCTCGCTGCTGCAGCGAATGCGCTCGCACCCGCGCTCACGGATGGGCGCGGCGCTGCTAGAGTATGAGCAATTGACACAAGGCCCACCCCCCTACGTCTCCTGCGCGCCCTGGTCTGCTGCCTCGGAGGTACAGCGAGAGATCGTCGGCATTGCGGGAAATCGAGCACACCCCTCTGTGCTGTGCAGCAGTTGGCCAGAGCCGTCATACACGAGGAGCTCCAGGACCATCTCCTCGTGTACACCGACGGCTCAGTGGCCCGCGACAGCTGCTGCGGCGGCGGCGGCCACCATTCCCGACCTGCGTCTGCACAGCCAGCAACACGCAGCCTTCCTGGGATCCTCCACCACGGCGGAGTTCGGGCTGGACCTGGTGCTCACCCTCGGCCCTCCGCCATGCAGGAGTGCTCTGCTGTGCGACTCCCGCGCCGCCCTCAGCCGCCTGCAATCTAACGGCCGCGGTACCCCACTAGTGCGGGAAATTCACTCGCGTATCGAGCGCCTCGCGCATAGAGGTTGTATCGTGCGTGCACAGGGGGTGCCCGGTCACTGCGGCATCGCCGGCAACGAAGAAGCTGACGACCTCGCGACCGCTGCACACCAACTACCTGCCGGCGATCTGCCCCTTGCGCTGGAGGACGTGCGTGCGGCCATCCACGACCATCTCCGAAAGCAGCACCCCGACCGACGCATCGCGGGAGGTAATCGCATCGACAGTGTCACCGGCTATCGCGCACTTACACGGCCACAACGGGCAATGATCCTCCGCGCGCGCATTGGCTGCGTGTGGCCCGGGGAACGACGGGTGCGTCACGGAATCGCGGCTAGTGAGGTGTGTGATGGATGCGGTGCAGTGGAGACGTTAGAACATCTGCGCCTTCACTGTGCCGCGTTCGCCGATGCTCGTTGCGATATGCTCGCGGCCTATAGGGCGCAGGGCATACTACCAGACTCCGTCAAGACGCTATTGTGGCCGCAGGGCAATGCGCGCACTCGTAAGCGAACTTTGGTGAGCCTCTGTGAATTCCTGGAACACAGGGGCTTGACGTCCCGTCTGTTCTCCGTCAAATAGGTACACGCAGTGACAGAACGCTCCGCGAGTGCTACCTTGAACGAATAATAACTGGACGCCCAACTCCACTTGTAACCAACACAGTGCTGTGCGCGTGTGTGATTTATTCCTCTAAAATTAACTAATCACGCGCACATCCTGGACACATTTCTTATTCTGTAAATAGTTTGTCCATATTTCTTCTCCCCTATCATCTCTTCCTGTACCCTCACCTCTTTCATTTCATTTCTCCATTCTGCCTGCTATCCTTTATTTCCGCTGCCCCAGCTCAGGTGCCTCAGTATCGAAGGCATATGCCGGGGCTAGCAAAAATCTTTTCCTTCCTTTTTACTATTATTTTTAATAAAACCATTGCCACCACCTCACAGTCTTTCCGTCCCCCACTTCGTTACTCTCCCGAACTCCCTCTGTTCGCCATAGTCCACGGGCCGTGTTTTTTTTAGGTTTTGTCTAAGTTAAGTTTCGTTCTTCAGGCTTCTCAACAAGGTGCCCCACCGTCAGAGGCGGTATAACAGACGATATCAGGAAACACATGACTGAAAGCAGGCAAACTGAATCTTTATACAGGAATTCACATATTTACAACACAATAAACGGCGAGAGATTACGTGGAACTTGCTGAGGAAAAACCTTCCCTCCTTGGCATCGCCGAAGATGCAAGGGATCGAAATCTAGCTCAGAAAAAGTTTCCAGGCTCCGGAGCCCGGATTTGAAACCTAGGAGCCTGTCCCACATTTAGCACCACACAATCACAACAAACTAACACATATTTTGTATACAAACTGCATGACATGTCTTCCAGGTTCCGCAAGGTTCAAACCCCTCTCCCTAATATACTCAGCGCGATAAGAACATCAAAAAATGCTTTTAAAAAATGGCATTCCGGGAACGGGCGCTCGTAATGATTGTCCCTCTAGGTTTACGTGCCACGCCCCATACTTCCACTGTATTACTCAAACTCTCTTCCTTACAAAGGAAAATGAAAAACACACGAAAATACATCAAAGACACTCTCACGTGTCGCCGCTTTCCTGAGAACCCGTGACCTGGCGGCTTCCAGCATAACGGCAATTATCGATCACAACCGAGCCGCTACAGCCGCAAGTAACAAACTAATCGTCTTCGTGCCGACTGTTGACAGGCGTCCCCCCAAAATCTGGAAAGCGGCCCCAGCTTGTCGTTGCTGCCTCTGAACGTGCGTCAGCATCCCTTTTGTAAGTTCGCCTACGTTTCGTTACCCCGACCCACTTCTCGAGAACCGTTGGTGTGCCCCGTCCTCGGGCTAGGGCTCCGCCGCGGCGTCTGCTCGCCGCGCCCGCACCTGACAGTACGCGAAGCATATTTGCTCTCAGCCTCGCGCGAGCGTCCAGACCCGTCTCGCCCGGAAGTAAGGACCCCTCAGACCTAGGTGGGGACTTCTGTGGGGTTCCGGGAAAAACGTCCCCCCTCCATCAATCCAGATCTGCCTCTGTCTTGGCCGGTCAACGCTCGCCTTCGCGTTGACCGGTAGCGCGAGAAATCCAAATACACAAAAGTGGTGGTACTTGAGCGCAACAGATGCAAATTCACTTATCGTATACCCCGCGCCCAATGCAAACACTAAACTCATCGGAGACTCGTTTACCTGGAGCGCCTCCTATATTGCCGAATGAAATAAAACCGTCATTCGCTCTGTTCCTTGGCAGCGGGCGCTTTTCGGGGCGCAAGACACGTGCACTAACGACGGATAAAAGAAAAAAGGGAGGGGGGCTTCTTTTCTTGTGCCCGGTGGTGGTGGTGGAAGCTTTATTAGACACAGGGGAGTTTAGGACGGGCAGGTTCTTGGGCACCCGCACGGCCCCACTTCACTCAAACGTTCATGTCCCGGAGGCTCATGACGCTGGCAGCCCGACCTGTGGCGATGGCTTGCTTGGCCGGGTACTGGCAGCCCGCGCACCCACGCATCGCCGCCGCCGAAGCTCCGACGCTCGCCAGCGCCATCTCTCGCTCGCAGCAAGCAAGCCTTGAGTCACGTAAGGCCAGCTCGCGCTGTGACTGGCACGTTTCTTGTGGGGCGGGGCTCCGTCGCCGCCACACGACAGAAACGTAGAGCAGAGCCCAGCGGCACCGGCCGCCCGATTTGGGAGGAAAGCAGTCCAAATTCATCACCCTCCGTCGGCTCCGGCGGCGACGAAGGTGACGGAGGAACGAAAAACCGGCTGTGGGAATGTGGCCTTAGCCGCGTCCCGACTTTTTTCGTTTTCTTGCAACCCAGCCAAAGAAATGATTAGGGGAGCCACACAGTCTGTCTCCCTTGAACGCGCTGGGTGACAATAGAAAAAAGAAACAGAAATGCAAAGCCGCCCCCCATCAACGAAAAGCTGGGCGTGAGGGGAGGACACACGAAGTGGACAGTGCGCGAAGCTTATCGGCGTCTCTCTCCCAAACCAGGGAGGGAGAATGTAAGAGATGGGGGAGGCGTTCAACTTCATGCGGCGCGTGGCGGCGGCTTTGTGAACTAGCGGAGCATGAACCACAATCCTGGCCATGCTCTGCCGCACATTATAACGGGAGACATAAACGCACACCAACCATTCCGAGCTGCGCAGCAAAAGAGCGGAAGCACGCACTGTTGAAATGTGGAGCGTTATCGCTGCACAGCTTTGCCGGGATTTCATGAGTTGCGAAGACAAAAAGGCGGGCATTGTTTACCGCTCTCGCTGTTGTCTGACGTAGCTTTTGAACCTCGAAAAAGAACAAGTAGAAATCTACAAGGATTAGGTAGCAGTGGTCACGTGATGGAAAAAATCAAGCCCTACTACTTGCCATGGCAGGCGGCCTCGTTTCTCGGGGCTCAGCATAGGCAGTGTAGTATTCCTCCGCTTGTAATATAGGCGCGCTGCACATGACTTAGCTAGAGCTGAGATATCTGCGTTCATGCCGGGCCAGAACGGTTCTTCTCTGGCTCTCATCTTCATTTCTCTTCGCCTCCATCGGCGGAGTGTAGCAAGCACAGAATTTCCGGTCGCATGGTAGGAGGAATGACTATTTTGTTGATTCTGAGTAGCAGGCCTTCTTCAACGTGCAGCTCGTTGCGGTAACACCAGTATGAACGTAGGGCATGCGGCACATGGTCCTTCGTTTCCGGCCACTCTGTGCTCGAGTAACGGCGCAGTTCAGCCATACGAGCGTCTCTGTTAGTTTCTTGCCGAATACTCTCGAGGGGCTGGTTTGACACAGGAAGAGAAGAAATAACGCTGACTTGAAATTGTTCTGTCTAGTCGATTAGTTGCGTAGCACTCGGGAAGCGAGAAAACGCATCAGCTTGAAACAACTCCTTTCCTGGTTTGAACGTCACATTTATTGGGAATTTTTGCAAAACAAGCTTCATGCGCTGCAATCGTAGCGGGTATTCACAAATTGGCTTTTTGAATGTAGATTCCAGAGGCATGTGATGCGACTCGTCGGTAACCTTTGACTTCCTGGAGATATAATCTTGAAATTTTGTGCAACAATGAACAATTGCTAATGGTTCCTTCTCGATCTGCGAGTAGCGCTGCTGTGCTTCAGTCAGCGAACGGGATGAAAAGGCAGCGGGCTGTCCATCCTGTAGAAGGACGGCTCCTACTCCATGCTAACTGGCGTCTACTTACAGGGTCAATGGTTTTTCTTGGTTAAAAAAGGGAAGGACTGGCGCCTTTGTGAGGGTCGCTCGAAGCTGAGAAAAGCTGCTGTCTTGCTGGTCTGTCCAGACCCACGCGGCATCCTTTTTTGACAGCTGGTGAAGCGGCGCTGGCAACACGGATATGTTAGGGACAAACCGCGCCACGAAGTTAATCATGCCTTGAAAAACTCGCAGTTCCTTGCCGTTTTGTGCGGCGGAACTTGCATGATGTCTTCTGCTCTGCTCGCGTCCAGGCACAGCCCCTCTGGAAACAGAATGTGGCCCATGTAGCGAACTCTGGGCTGTAGGATATTGTACTTGTACTTTATTGAGCTTCAGGTTGTGTTGTCTACTCCGGGACAGCAAAGCTACTAAATTTCTTTTGTGTTGCTCTCGCCACTGTCCCCGAACCAATGTCCTCCATAACAAAGGAAACGCCCCTAATCCCTCTAGCACCTGGTGCATCACCCGCAGAAAAATTTCCGTCGCGGAAGCGATGCCGAACGGCATGCGCAGAAATGAGGATCGCCCGTAGGGCGTGCTCATAGCTCATAAGCGGGAGCTCGGCTCATCCAACTTAATCTCCAAGAATCCTGACGATGCATCCAGAGTAGAAAAAAATTTCGCTCCATGCAGCCGCGGTAGGATATGTTCTAGTCGGCATGTGGCAGTGCTCTCTCAGAAGTGCCCTATTTAAATTAGATGGGTCCAAGCATATGCGTACTTTTTCTTTCTTTATTACTACAACCATGTGACTAAACCAAGAAGTCGGTTCTGTTACCATAGCAAGGGGGCCGTTGTGCTCCATCTGGTCCAGCTCTGCTCCGACGCGCTCCTAAAGGGGCGATGCCGATTCGTCGCGCTGTCTGGACGATGCCTCGTGCTTTAGGATTCAACTCCATGTGGTAGGCTACGTCTTTGATTTCTCCCAGCCCCCCGAAAACATCTCCAAATCTTTATACTATTTTCTTAGTTTCCAAGGCGTCCAGGGTGTTTGTGCGGCCAATCAGCCCTAAGCGTTCAGGCACCGTGCCACTCAATGTAACAGGAACTGCTTGTTTCACAATAAAAAATAGCGCCGTGGTAGACTACACTGTACTGGCGACCTGAAAATCAATCTTCTTCGTCGCTTTTCTATGTGCCCGAAAAACGACTGTAGCATAGTGCAGCAGTCTTGTGCGGGCTTCGAAGTCATGTTTCTGAGCGTCGCTTCGGATATTACGCAAAAGTTGGCTCCGGTATCAATTTTGCAGCGTATGGCGGAACCTGCGACGTCGACAGTCGCTCAACAGCAGTAGTGGCCAACAATTGCATTGACTTCCAGGATTTGAAGGAAATAGCCCACGTCCTCCGCCATTTTGACCTGCTTTATCTTGCATGCTTGGCCCCTCAATCTCTCTTCTGGTTGATGACACCCACGCGCGAAGTTGTTTCGGCCGCCGCACTTGTTACAGTGCTTGCTTTGCGCAAGCACTCTGTTTTTCCGTGTTCCGTGTAACAACAGTTTGGGCAAATTTCGCAGCTAAACTTTCGAGTTCACAGCATATACGGTGGCCGCATCTGTTGCGCTTAATTCTGCTTCCCTGATCTCGTTAAAGTGCTCATTCGCTTGTTCCCTTGCCCGGCATATTTGCATTGTTTTGGCATACGACGGATTTTCAGACAAATGTCTGCTGCAGGTCCTTGTCTCCAACTCCTAGAATTATTTGACTGCGCGGTAGTCTGTCCTCTAGCTCTCCGAATTCGCACAAGCGAGGAAGGGTTCGGATATCGATTAGCCGCCCGTTAAGAGATTCGCCCTCACGTTGATCTCAGGAGCCGAAACGAAACTCGTTGAACGTTAAAATCTTCGCTGGTTTGTAGTGGGCCTCGAATTTTTCAATCAGGTTATCGAGGTCTTGCTTTTCGTCCTCATTTGCGAAGTTGAAGGTATAGAACTCCCGCCTTTCTTCTTCACCAATTGCCATAAGAAGTGTTGCTGCCTAAACTTCTTTCGGCTGCTTCCTTAGTCCGGTCGCCGCAGAAAACAGAGTAACCTCAATCTTCCAGATGATCCAGTTCTGGTAAATGTCACCCGTACTTTCCAGTGGTTTTGGCAGTGGAAGAATCGTGCGATGCCGTAATTCTTTCTCTGGAGTGTATTAGGGGTACAGCTGGACGAGGAGGCGGGGAAGATCAGTGGTGAACGCGTTTTGCGAAACCCGCCGCCACGCCACTTGTGACGCCATGTGAACAGTCGGGGGCATGGAACAAAAAGTATATATTATCAGACAAGGGGCTGCCTATATAAGGAAAATACAAACATGAGCATGCGCACTTCGTACCGTAAGGGCACGTGCTAACATGACAGCGCACATACATTCAACAACCTGGAGTGCGGTTGAAGACAAAGAATTCAGTCAGCGGTCGGGCAGTGCCCGCTCATCTCTGCCAGTCGTTGTTAAGGATTTCTCATCGGTGCTGAGCATATATGCTCAGATAAGCTGCACTGCTATAACCTGGTATGATTCCTGCGGTCTGTGCGGCTCCGCCTGTGCCGCACACTGGCTTAACACCTGACTCTTCACCTGACATTTCGTCAGGCCTAACTCAGCAGGCCGAGCCTGCTGTGCAAGCCCTACCTGCTGCCTCAAACCTGGTGTCTTGCAATCACACTTCTTCTCCAGCTGCATCAGGACTAGGATTTCTAGAGCCTCATGGACAACGCACCCCTGATACTTACAACTCAAGCTGTGATCTGCCACTACCTTCAGGTCAAGATGATTTTTCTGATTCGCAACCTTCTTCTACTGTCATATATATGGACACTACTGCGAAGCCAGGGGAAGGGTTTGGGAGATTTAATCATGCGGCTTCAAAGCGCCGACGCAGCTCAAAGCGGTCACTAATGAGTGCAGATACTCCGAACGTACCTCAGACTCCTAAGCACACCCTTACGGTTGTCATCAAGCCACTTCATTCCGGGCACCGCATTACCTGCTTTAATCCACTGACATTGAGACAAGGTTTAGAATCTGTGGATCCAGACGGCGTTGTTGAAGTTCGTCCCAACGAGCGCCTAAACCTTCTGGCAGTTGACACCCGTACAGCGCACTCAACTAAACGCCTCTTGCAAATAACAAGCATAGCTGGAGTGGCAGTTCAAGCCAACGAGCCTCGCCCCAGCAACTGCGAAGTGGATGGCATTAAGGGTGTCCCCCTAGAACTTTCTCAATCAGTTATCTAATCCGCGCTGCTACAGAGAGCTCCGATTAAATCTGTCCGCCGGCTTGGAAACTCACAAAATATCCGCATTGTATTTGCGACAGAATCTGCTCCGCAATACATTATTCTCCGATATACATGGTACTGTGTGTACGAGTACATTCAAACAGCACGGCAATGCACCAGATCTGAACGCTTCTGCAATGTGACTAGCGCTTGCCACCTTGCTTTGCGCGGCCCTCGTTGAGGTGGCAGCCATGACTGAAATGAATGTGCAAGTGAAAACCCCCTTTGTCCCAACTGCGGTAAGCAGCATGAGGTGACGTTTTTCTGCTGCACTGCCTACCAAAAGGAGAAAAACATTTACAAGTACAAGAACTCAAACAATACAGACTATAAGTCAGCAAAAACTGCTCTACTTGAGCAAAACGAAATCCGGGGAAGTCGCCGATGAAAAATTAATCGCCGGGGAAGAATGCTCCCCAATCGCAGGACAAATATAAAGCCAGTTACTTGCGCATGGAGGACGTGGTTGAGATTCTTCCTCTTCCCCCGCGCCAAAATGTTGAGCCACATCCCGTAGCGAGTACAAAGTGAACAGTCCACGGCAGCCACACGGCGACCTTGAATTCCACGCACGAATTATCTTTTCGTCAAAACTCCGCGCTCTGTCCTTTTGGTTTCTTCCTCGTCCCTTGTCTTTTTTGCGCGATATCAAGATGCTTCATCTACGACTGTCTGATGTCCGACAGTTTGTTTCGCAGCACTGTTTCCCGATCATTGCCATCTCAGAATCACGTCTGCGTACTACTGTCCGTCCTTCAGGCTATACCGTTCTGAAATCGATCACAGGTGCTGACATCAGCAAAGTTCTTTTAGCTGTTAAGAAAGACGTCACCTTTATTCGACAACCCATATTTGTCGACTCACGGAATAAATATGTTCCACCCACCGTCAAGGTCATGAACCTGTCCTTCACAGCGATCGTCAGGGGCATACCCCCGCGTGTCACCTTTGACGTCGACCGCCTTCAGGATATCGCACGGAGTACCCCTCCGCCGCACATCATAACTGGAGATCTAAACGCACATTATCCTGCTTGGGGAGGCATCAGATACAAAGCCAGACGACGAGAGTTATTTTATTTCACACAGCGCAACTATTTCACTTTCCTCAACAATGGCCAGGCAACTTTTTATTAAGGTACAAGATCCAGTGCCCTTTACATTTCGATCATTTCTAGTCATCTGTAGCCTTCAACAACGTGGAGTGTTGACATAGAATCTCATGGCCGCGATCATCTACCTACATACATAGAGGTTGGTGGTGTTTTCTTAAGTTCACAGCAGCGTGTTGTATGCTACACGTATTGGGAAGTTTTCGCTGACACAGCTAAAAAAGTGGACCTCTAAAACCTCAACTATGAAAGCGTCATCGCTGCTGTAGCACGTGCTAAAACGTCCAGGACTAAGGTTGCCACTCTATCAAAAGTGCACGCACATGCAAGTGCTGAATATGAGCGACTTCGACCAATTGGCCGCAAAGCAGAGAGACGAGTATGCAGAACAAATTATAGACAAGACATCAGGGTTTTTTGGCGCGCACAGAAACATGTTGAACGTCATTTGGACCAGCTGGTAAGTCGGGAATGGCGATCTTTTTGTGCGAAGCTTGATCCCAGAAAGCCTCTTTCTAAGGTATGGAGCAATTAATGTACGCAGCCTCAGTTGTCTGCCCGCCCCACAAAATACTTTTCACTGCGTAGCTGTAAATGTAAATATTTCTTGTATCGATGCAGCGGAGGCTTTTTGTTCTAAGACCACTGCTCGATTAACGGCCATAGCGGTGCCATTGCCTCTCCAACCCTATCGAAAAATGTCATATGGATGCAGATGTGTCTCGTATGAATTTATATGTGTCTAGTATGTGGTCATACGACTTGATATGTGTCCTATAGGTGTTTCGTATGGGCTGGTATATGTCCCTAATATCCCTCGTATGGTCTTATATGTGTCCTTCGTATCCCTCGTATGGGCTGATATGTGTCCTTCGTATGCCTCGTATGGGCATATGTGTCCTTCGTATCCCTCGTATGGGCTGATATATGTCCTTCGTTTGCCTCGTATGATCATATGTGTCCCTCGGTTGCCTCTATGTGCTGATACGTGTCTATCGTATCAGTTGTTTGAGCCGAAATATGGATTTCGTATCACCCGAATGGGCCGATGTGTCTTTCGTATCACTCATTTGAGCCAATATGCAGCTCTCGTGTCACTCATATGGGTGAACTGCGTCTCTCAGTCAGCTGATATTGTCACGGACTCGAAGACGACAAAGTTGGCAGTGGCGCGGCACGGAGCGCTCGCGCTAGGCCCACCGCCATTAAATCATTCCATCGCCATCTGTTATGTAGTACTGTCTTCACCTGCTTGCCGTCACGTAACATTTGGCGTGAGGTGCGGAGTTCATCCCCATCCTGGTCCTGGAGCTTCGGCGTCCTGCGTGTGCCGTGGTCGTCGGTCGTGTGTTCCTCCCCGCACCGCCCGGTTGTGCCCCAGCCCGCCAGACCAGAACCGCGACCATGTCGTTCACCCCAGCCCCGTCCCCGGCCCCGACCAGAAGACACGACAACTTGACGACGCCGCCGCTGCTCGAACCTATGACCCCACCGACCCTAGAAGCCGCCAACATATTCGAACACAGCCCCTGCCCATGCCGTTCGGTGTGATCATGGGCCTCGGCCGTCGGCTCAAGGTGACCTAGCTAGCTACGGCCCGGAAGCTTCCTGGACCAGCGCTCATCTGATCATCATCTGTTCATCTCTTTCGTCGTGACGGCAAATCCTGCATCTTCTTCTCTTCTGTGTTCATCCGTCCTGTCACGCTCATCGTCACGCCCTGCGTTTCGTCTTCACTGCCGGTCTTTCAGTTCGTGCGATCGGGACGATCGCTCCCCCGGGTAGTGTAACGGACTCGAAGACGACTAAGTGGGCAGTGGCGCGGCACGGAGCTCTGGCGCTAGGCCCACCGCCATTAAATCATTCCATCGCCATCTGTTATCCATCACGTAACAATATGTGTGTCTTTTATAAGGCTCGTATGAAATTAAATGAATAACATTTCATCTTGTCTTTCACGCGGTGCACTTGAGCTCATAATTAGAGATCACAGGTGATCAAATTAGATCCCTCTAACGTGGTGGGATGTTAAATCCCGAGTATAGTGCCATTTTACGCTGTATCAGCTTAGCACATGAATGGGCAAGCATATGGCATTCCAATACTGTCCTGTTTCAAAGCTACATCTCAGCTGAAGCGCACACATTCAAAAAAAAAGTTAAGAACACTCTCAGGAAAAGTAAAATTAAGCCAAGGACACCATCTAAAACATCGTAGATAATAAGGCCACAAAACATTGGTCCATCGGATAAATGACTCAAGTAGCTTCCAATAATAAGGAAGTGAAAATACAGATACAAATATTTCCCATACATATATCCTAAGCTTGAGAGATGTGTTGAATAATTTGCCTCCTTGTCTATAACATGCTAATTACTGAAAGTGAAAGATATTATTATAAACAAAGCTTCAGATGTCTTTTTTCAGAGGTGTAATTCATTTTTTGATATCGTCCCCCACTTACACTGATGCCCTTGCGTCATCGATGCACTATTGTTTTTTACATGCCCTCAGAGAAGAATGAGGCTGATGGCTCCAACTGGACACTAAAGGTCTTCAAATGTTTCTTCAGCTACGGAATAGCCAGTAGCTACAATGCACTAGGTCAGAACTATTAATGGGTGATGCAGAATATCCCAATACAGCAGCTTATTCAACACGGCGGTATTGCAACCTAACTTGTCATGACAAGCATTTTCACGTTAAATAATGGATTTTTTAGGACAAACATTAAGAAAAAGTGCACAGTCCTTCAGCATACTCAAGTTCAAGAATGCCTGCAATAACCGTCTGCTTAATGTGACAATCATCACAAACAAATTCATTCACATGTGCCACGAGCTCAGATGCGAGATGCAGACAGTATGCATTCACTGCACTCCTCGTCTTTCACACTCAACACAGCTGGATCTTGCATGTACGTACAGTTTGTTCCCACCTTCAGACTGGAAACATAACATACCCATTACCATAAATTGGACTCATTCGATGGTGGATAATGATAGCGAGAACACCTTCTGCCATCCAAAATTTGGTTTCGAAAAACTGTTATAACCGTACACAGATGTATACTAACATTTTACTTGTGACTACTTCAATATCAGTGGTCCCATGTGCAAAATGAAAACATCATAAAAAGTGGGAACATCAAACTTTCTTTTCATTGTAACGTCTTTCCCTTTCATGAGGTAATAAATGTTTTAAAGACCAGGAGGTAAAAAATATACTGATCACCCCTCGTATAAGCAGAATCCACCAATACCATCTGTTTAATGAAGCAACCCTACATATTACACAAAAACACTACATATATAATATATCATGGAACAAGAGTAAGAGTTTTGTACACAGACCACACGAACAACACAGCAGCAAGTGACATACAATATTAGTTACATTTCTCCATATTTACTATACTCAAATACAACTTAAGAATGAACTGGCAGATGCCTCTCAAAGGACCAGGCATTGTAATGAGCATGGAGGAGGAGGACACAACCAGCAGTGCATGCGAGTTTTGATGATGACGATGAGATGTGAGCTTGTTAACAGGCCAATGTGATCCATTACACGTCTGCGTATACAAGCCGAGCACATCGAGCACTGCTACAATGAGATTAGCAAAAATGAGAATGATAATATCTCTAATGAGCTATTGTAGACGCCATGGCGGAGGGCTCCAGATTAACTTCAACTGCATATGCCCTGACAAAGCACAGCAAAGAGGCGTGTTTTCCACTTCACCTATATCAACATGTGGCTGCTCTCGCCTGGATTTGACTCAGCTTCCTTGGGCATAGACCACAATGTAGTGAATAACTGTCCATCCAAACAACTGTGACGTGGCAACTAAAGAACTGAATATGGACAGGTAATGACAAAAAGAAAAGTGGGCCATATATGCCCTCTTCACTGTGTGAACATGTCACCCATCTGAAAACAAACATAAAAGTAAAAAGACATCAAGTGTCACCTGCTGAAGAAATAAACAGTCTAAACACTAGTACACCTTCATTCACAGAAATGGAGCTACCTGTCACAAGGCAATGAGTGTGGTAGGCATGCAGCAACCCAATTATATAGTGTGCGCCATCCTGATTGGCTCAGGCTGTCGTACCTTCCATGCAAACAACTTGCGAAGTGAATTATAGAGAAGCATTTGCCACTTCATTCTTGAGTTGTATTCAACTATAGTTTACACAACACAGAAAAGAAAATACTGCTTCTCAAAGGGACACTAAGGACATGTCCACATAATTTCTGTTATAATTCTTAGTAAAAATATGTTGCATTTGCCCTTTCTAACCATTATGTTATTCTGTTAACCATTCTATTACTAGGGCTGCCTACCCGTGTGTTTTTTTTCTTGCGGAAATGAAGGGTTTATTTGAGATATGTCAATAAAAGAATTCCAAAAGGTTCCTATAGTTAGACGAAAGCTATATATTCGGAAAAAAACAATCCGTTATACACTGCGAACTGCCTTCAAAGATCTTGCCTGACCGAATGCTTCGTCCGACCGAACATCTCTCACGACACCTCGGACGTATTAAACTTGTTTACCAATAGACATCGGCTCTGCGACCAATATCAGATATACAATATGCGAGATATACCCACTCTAGTGGGACAAACACGCATCTATAGGGCCGCCTACCCGTGTGTGTTTTTTTTTTCATTGCAGAAATGTAGGGTTTATTTCAGATATGTCAATAAAAGAATTCCAAAAAGTTCCTATAGTTCGACGAAAGCTATATATTCGGAAAAAAACAATCCGATATACACTGCGAACTGCCTTCAAAGATCTTTCCTGACCGAATGCTTCGTCGGATCAAACATCTCTCAGAACACCTCGGATGTTTCAAACTTGTTTACCAATAGACATCGGCTTTGTGACCAATGTCAGATATACAATATGCGAGATATACCCACTCCAGCGGGCCGATCAGGTATCTATAGGGCCGCCTACCCGAGTTCAGGTTGGCTATATTCAAGAAGCACGGAACAGGGGGGTGGCAATGGGGAAGGTCGCCTCCCCCCACATTTTTCAGGGGGGGAAGTGCCCCCCAATCTCCATTTGCTTCTACTTGGATCAGATTTCTGAACATTGAAACACATATTAGTTCTAGGACTCTTTTAATTCAAAGCACAGTGGGGCTGCATGAGCTGCTTGGCTTAGTAGCCAGTTGTAATGCATTTGGTATATGAGTAACCTAAAGCGGTCATGTCCCTACAGAATTCGATCGACTATATATCAACCTGACCGTGTACACGATCATGATTAGCAAACTATGCACAGGCTTTTTTAATGGAATTGATCACTCCTCGTGCGTACAGCTTCCCACCTATAAGCTCCTCATTTCAATTAATTTGATATTGCCATAAATCTTTGCACCGTTTGTTCGTTCGCACTCACAACCTCCGGCACGCGGCTTTATCATTTTGTTTTGGAATGCGAGGTGCGACCAGACTTATGCCGTTGATCATGGCCACGTGCAAATGATTCCACATTTTTTCAGATTCTTGCTGCTTTTGGTTCTTTATCTCGAAGGTTCCTTGCCAGCTTTAAATTCAGCACGACCAAGAACTGCATGGCATTCAGGTCGATGACCGCCAAGCACGCATAATTAAGCCTATTGCAGCCACCGAGTAATTCATTTCTTAGTGGGCGTGAGTCAGCCCCTTAAACAGGTAATTTTGGAAGCCTTTTCGTTGTCTTCCTGACAGCTGGAGTGTCGTCACCGCAACGTGATACTTTCCATCAAGGTTTGAACATTGAAAATATATATATATATAAAATTTTTTTATGTAAATGAGTAATAAATAATTAAATAAAATAAGCTCGAAGTCTGCCCTCCCACTAAAAAAAAGTTCTGGAGTCCCTGGCTATACTAATTGTCTCGAGCATAGCCCAAACCTTCACCCGCTGCCATTACGACCCGGACGCGACAGCGGTGTGCCAGAGAACACTGCGAAACTATAATTTTAGAGCTCCTCGATCACCTCGATCGAAGCACCTCGATCGAGGGCGCGGTTGTGCTACCCAGTTCCGTGTTCTAGCGCACACTAGCAGTTTATTTTTGAGAGCCTCTTCCTCCTCGTACCTTGCACACTTCTGATTTCTTAACATAAATTCTTTCAGTGCATCAATTTACCTGTTCAGTAATCTAAACTTCCCCCTCTGCTGGTCCTAAGTCGCTGATTTCAGGTCAGTGGCAATATAGTACTTATGATATCTACCACGCACCGTGCCAGAAAATACTTTTTTGCAGCAATTACAGACTTTTCAAGCACTTGCTGCATTTAAGAGAGTTCTAAAAGAATTTTGATTTTTTCGTAGATAACACAGAAGTTGCAGTTTACAGCCAAGAGAACAGGAAAGGGCCCAGCGTTATTTATGATCAAGAGCCGCGCAACAGGAGCTTTTATATTTCGAAACCGAAACTGAAAATGTTCTAGCGTCGTCTGACGGCTAGGCCCAGACTTTATAGGTGCTTCCTGTTTGTCGTAAGCCACACAAAACTTCCTGCCTAAAGCACTAAGCAAAAAGCGCAAAGCACAATCATGCACCGCGCGCCACTTTAGGTTCCAGCTTTGAAACCGAAACCGAAGGCAATTTATCACATAGCGACTACTTTGTGTAATGCAGTGGCGATCAAAAATTGCAGAACACTTCAGACATTTAGGCTCCAGCGGTACCATAAAGCTCATACATGATAGAGCCCATAGAGTTACACTAAGCCGCCCTATTCACACTCCATGGGTAGTCACAGGTGCAAGACCGATTTGACGGGCTAGTTGGCTCTGCAGTTGGTTCTGCTTATGTTGGACCAACGCTCTGTGGCACGGCTTGACACGGACTTTATAACTATTTCCCCTTCAAAGTAGTATTTGTAACTTTTCAAGTATAAGTATTTCATGGTGTGTAGAGCCCCGCGTCATCTGCTACTACATGTGGTCAATCAGCAGTCAACTGGATGGCCGGATGCGCTGCACGAGGAGACTGCGACATGGAGCGGTATAGAGATCACGGTCGGAGACGCAAGTTCTGCCGCAGGAAATAAACAGACGAAATTGAACGAATAAAACGTATTTATTATTCTGGTTTGTAACCAAGAGGTCATCATCACCATCGTATGCAGCGCCCTGTGCGGTGCGCGTCGCCAAGCCAATCCAAGTCTGCGGTCGTTTGCGTCCAACGTTTGCGTCATCACTCGTGTCGGTGTGTGTGGTTGTTACAGTTATTAGACTCTGTGTTTTGCAGCCGCATGTGACACTTCCACTATGGGTTCGTCAGCTGCGGCGAGCTATGCGTACGTGAAATACTTCGACCGACGGCGCAAAAGCTATCGTACACGTCTCTATGTTGTCCTTGTTTCCTTTGCGCTACACCTATCCATGATGCCTCACCGACTGGCGTTAGCGACCTGGCGAAAAAAAAGGACGTCTACTGGCGCGGCGGAAAAGATGAGAAGGCATTCTATTCCGCCCAAGTAATGGAGCTTGGAGGTGAGTTTTGCAGTTACTTCGCTACATGGTCAGATTTCAGAAGTGCCAAACGTGTGATGCGTGTACAGTCAAGCCTAAAGCTTTTAGCAAAGCTTGGTGTCGTTTTACATAAAGTTGTGATGACCCCCATAATGCGCAGGTCCACACGGGACGGAGAGGCAGAGACACCGTATGGCTCAGTTTAAACAAACAGGTATATTCAATAATTACACATGATTAAGGTTATACATCAGAGGCTGGGGCGTCCGAGCTTACGTGCCGACGACTTCATGGGGGCGATGGAGTGGCTCCGGAGTTGGGCTCGAGCGGTTGCTGGCAGAAGCTGCACGCCGTCGGGCTTCGGCGCTGAAGGCCCTCTTGGCGAACGATGTCGTCCTGAGCGTGTATGCAGTAGAATTTCAGTAGTCGTCCGTTTCTTCGAGGATGGTTCACAAACCCTTCCTCTAGTGTCGTTCGGCTCGGAAGATGAACAGGAGGCGAGCTTACAAACAGGTATATTCAATAATTACACATGATTAAGGTTATACATCAGAGGCTGGGGCGTCCGAGCTTACGTGCCGACGACTTCATGGGGGCGATTGAGTGGCTCCGGAGTTGGGCTCGAGCGGTTGCTGGCAGAAGCTGCACGCCGTCGGGCTTCGGCGCTGAAGGCCCTCTTGGCGAACGATGTCGTCCTGAGCGTGTATGCAGTAGAATTTCAGTAGTCGTCCGTTTCTTCGAGGATGGTTCACAAACCCTTCCTCTAGTGTCGTTCGGCTTGGAAGATGAACAGGAGGCGAGCTTGTAGATGATGACAGCAGAGCATAATTTTACAACATACATATACAGAGAGTTAAACTGGAAAAAGCAGAACTGAATTTACAAAAGAACAAACTTTGCACTACTTTACTCATCGACCGGGCAGGTTAGTGCCTAAGTAGCATCACATTACATGCTAAGCATGGAGCCCCAGCTCAGACTGCACTGCATCCGTTTACATGTGCTTTTAAGCACTTGATTAACAAAGGACTAAGGGCGGTCATTTCCAGTGGCCCGCCCAAAGCATCAATTCTCCAATCCAAAATAACATGCGAGATGGGGACAGCCCCTTGGGTTGGGCTTAGCCTCGAACCCAGAGTCTGTTAACAATACAAACTAAATAGACAACAAAAACGCCACCACTCTCTCTCAAGTGAGAGTATACACAGGCTCTCTCTTCGGAGCTAATTCACTAGCGCCTGTCTTTCCACATTCTTGGCGAGTACTGCCTGTCCGCCATGACAGGTGTCCGTCACGGCCCTTCTGGGAATGCGCTTTTGTTCACGAGGCACGGCGGGAAGCTGTGGGTGCCTTCCCGGCGATAGCCCACGTCGAAAGGGGAAGGAGAGAAAGAATGTTGTCTTCGCGGTAGCGCATAGCGTCGGCTGTGGTACGGCGCGCTCTGGCCCGCTGACAGCTCCCTTGTCCTGGAATGTGCCCGGGAGGGCCGCACCTGGAACGGCCACGCAAATTGGGGAGGATAAAGCCTGTTTCCCCGCGGCGGCGGCGGCGGGTCCGGTTGTTCTGGTCGTCACTCAAAGAGCATGGCTGGGTAATTGATGATGCCGCTGTCACGGCGGCGGGTCCCTTCGTTCTGGTCGTCACTCAAAGTGCATGGCTGGGTAATTGATGATGCCGCTAACATCTGGGTCTCCGTCTACGCCGCGCCGTGGAACGCGGAACCTCGCAGCACACAAGGAATGTCACACTCGCTCACCCTCCAGAAGAATGTTCTCCGAACATTTGAGTCCCTGCAGCTCCCCTTGTCTTTCTGAATCGCCTCGCACAGTGCGTCCGACAAAAACACTTTTCGCTGCACTCAACACCACTGCACAACACCAATGCCTCCGCTGTCATAACTGGCGTCTCCAGGGGCAGCACTGATCTTCTTTTACAGATAAACATGAAACTCAGCACCCAAGCCTCTCCTTTCTAGTCCAAACTGGACGAAATAAATTTACCACAGTTACAAAGGAGCTCCCACTTCTAGCACGATCACGGCACAGACAAAAATATAGATAACGAAAGGAAGTAGGGCAGGTTCTGCATGCGCTCCGCATGCTCTCCTGTGAAGGTGTTACTTAATGACAGAAAGGTTTAACTATTAACTCCGATAACTTAACACATACGCATATAGCAATGTTATGAGCTGCGGCATTACACAATTCTAACCAGTACACAACTCCGCTCTGTTTACGCCATTAGTCCGACTTAGCTTTCCGATTTCGCAGCGGATATCGGCCTTCATGAGTCATACTAAGTAAGTCTGTGCCCCTTTGTCTGCTTTGGGACTCGCGAGGGCTCGTGGCAGGAGCCTCTCCTGGCGTTATCTGCGCGGCAACCTCGCGCGCTTCTTCTTCTAGCAATGCATGAAGTAAATCCGGTGGCATTCTGGCCGTCACCTCTGGCGCCTGCCGAACAAATGCAGGAGAGGGCGTTTCTTGCGAACTATCTGCGCGCTCCGCTTCACTTTTGTCCCCATCAAAATCCGCGCTTTCCCTTTCCTCATTTCGTGAATACTGAACCGGTGCCGACTTGAGGCGATTTGCGTGTATCCTTATCAAGCGCCGGTTCACGTCTCGGACTCTGAAGTTTACCGGAGAAAGCTTCTCGACAACCTCGCACGGTCCTCTCCACTTCGTCTGGAACTTACGAGCTAGCCCAATCTGCCTTTGGCAGTTTTCAATGTACACGCTGTCCCCCACATTAAACGGCGCGTCTCTAGCACTGCGATCGTGCACCTCCTTCCTGCGCTTCGCCGCTTTCTTTAAGGCCTCCTTTGCGATGTCCCTCGCCACTTGCAAGCGCGATTCTAGCTCCACCTTATAGTCGTCCAGTGAAGCGTATGGGACACGACGGGGGCCCTCTGGCACTTCACTAGGCTGGTCCGGGTCTCGGCCGTAGAGAAGAAAGAATGGCGATTCGCCCGTGCTCTCGTGTGCTGCGGAATTGTAGGCAAACATTGCATACGGGAGCCACAAGTCCCAGTCCCGCTGGTCGCGCGAAACAAAATGCGACAGGAACCCGGCCGCGGTTTGGTTCAGTCGCTCCACCGCGCCGTTGCAAGCCGGATGGTACGGTGTTGTCTGCTTCTTAGCGATCTTAAGCAGCTCGCAAACTATCCTCATTAGCTGCGACACGAAGTTCGTTCCCCGATCTGTCAAGAGTTGCCTCGGGGGTCCATGTCGGAGCACGATCTGTTCGACAAATGCTCTTGCAACCGTGTCTGCCTTCTGATCTGGGAGTGCTACCGCTTCCGCGTATTTTGAAAGGTGATCGACAAATACTAAAATGTACTTGTTTCCGGAAGTGGTCGTGGGCAATGGGCCCATTATGTCCATACCTGTCCGCTCGAAGGGAGCCGAAACCTCAGAGAACGGCTGAATTGGAGCTGGTCTTCGTCCCTTGGGTGTTTTTCTTTCGAGACAGGAATGACACTTCGCACAGTAGTCTCTAACATCCTGTCGCATGCCACTCCAAAAGTACAAACGCTCCACACGCCTGCGTGTCTTCGCTACGCCAAAATGACCGGCGCATGGCGCATCGTGAAACGCGCGAAGAACCCTTTCTGTCCACGACCGAGGTATGACGACTCTCTCCCAAGCGGTTTTCTCTAATCTCCCTTTCCTGGTTGGCCTCGTGCGCCGACACAGGGTGCCGTCTTTGTCAATGAAATAACCTAGCTGTTCGGGGTGAGACGGTGCGCCCTCTAAGCTTTCGATTATTCGCTTCAGGTCAGGATCTTTGCACTGCTCTGTGCGTAATTCGGCGGGGTCGACTACGGGGACAAACTCATCTATAGCTGCCACGGCAGCTGTGCGGCTGAGTGCATCAGCATTCAGATGTGTCCTTCCTGACTTGTGCTCAACTTCAAAGCAGTATTCCTGCAGGTGTAGATTCCATCTAGCGAGTCGCGAGCTAGGGTCCCTGACACTCATCACCCATTTCAGAGGATGGCAGTCTGTGACTAGCTTGAATTTGCGGCCGTAAAGGTAGCATCTGAAGTGCTTTACTGCCCAGACAACGGCGAGGCACTCCCTTTCCGTAGCTCCGTACTTTTGCTCTGTGGGGCTCAGCTGTCGGCTAGCAAAAGCAACGGGATGTTCTTTGCCCTCGATAACCTGAGATAGCACGGCACCAACTGCGAACTTTGACGCATCTGTGGCCATAACGAAGGGCAAATTAAAATCCGGGTGGCGCAACAGCGGTGCACTCATTAGCTTCCTTTTCAGGGCCCCAAAAGAATTCTCCGCGTTTTCGTCCCAGCGAAAGGCGACATTTTTGGCTCTTAAGGCGGTGAGCGGCTTAGCGAGCTTGGCGAACTCCTCTATGTGCCTTCGGTAGTAACCGATCAGGCCGAGAAACTGCCGGACCTGGCGGACGCTAGTCGGGGATGGAAAATCCGAGACACACCTTAGTTTCTCAGGGTCCGGTCGCACGCCGTCAGCTGAAACAACGTGCCCGAGGTACTTCACCTCGTTTTTGAGGAATTGGCACTTAGAGGGCTTCAGCTTGAGACCCGCTTCTCTTAGTCGCACCAAAACCTGCTCAATATCGCGCAAATGGTTCTCAAAACTGTCACTGTATATGATAATGTCATCCATATACACGAAGCACAGCCTCCCCAGAAGACCTGCCAGGATAACATCAGCGGTTCTCTGCCAGACAGCAGGGCTGTTGGCCAGACCCATCGGCATTCTTTTCCATTCATAGTGCCCTGAGGGCGTGTTGAATGCCGTTTTCTCGGCATCTGCCGGATCCATTGCTATCTGCCAGAATCCCGCCGCCATGTCCACTACCGTGAAGTACCTGGCAGAGCCCAGCTGAGAAAGCGTCTCCTGTATATTGGGGATGGGGCATGGATCGATGCGAGTTACGGCATTTAGTTTGCGGTAGTCCACTACCAATCGATACGAGCCATCTGGCTTTTCCACCAATAGTGCTGGTGCTCCCCAGGGTGACTTTGAGTGTTCGACAATGCCGCGATCAATCAGGTCCTGCACCTGCCGCTCCATCTCCTCACGTTGGGAGTAAGGAATCCTGTACGCACGCTGGTAAACGGGCGATGAAGTGCCGGTTTCTATCCTGTGCTTTATAACGCCACAGCAGCCCAAATCCAGGTTGGACGCAGCGAATACCTCCGATTAGTCGTTCAGCAAACCAGCCAGAGCCTCCCTCTCCCTGGATTTTACGTGAGAAAGATCGAACGACACCTTTGGAGCAGCCGAAGGACTAGCATGCTCTACAGTTGCGAGTACCGTATCGGTGGGCTCACGTTGCTCTATCGCAGAGGTGAAGAAAGCCAATGTTTTGTTTTTGGGAAGGCTCAGTGGCTGCTGGCTACAGTTAACCACCCGTAGGGGCACTCTGTGGGCGTCATTAACTGTCACGAGGCACGCGGCTGCCTTCAGGCCATTGCTGAGAGAGTCGACCGGCTCAAGCACTCCCACGGCGCCGCTCTCTACATCTGAAGGCACAAACGCGTACAAAATGTGCTCCGACCAAGGAAGGATGACCGCCTCCTCGACCAGCCGGACGGCAACCCGCGAATATACCTTCTCCAATGATCCCACTGTATGACGGGTGTCAATATCGGTAATGCGAATCTCAGCCCCTCTCCTGTTCAAAAACGGAACTTTTGAGCCGCCCGCATTAACCTCTTCCTCAGAGAATGAGACTACTACCTTCCCTTTTCTCAAAAAATCCTGCCCTAATATACCTGACACTCCATTTGGCAGAGACACCGTGTCCAGGCATACGTAGCAGGGGTGCTCCAATGCAATTCCGCCGAGAGAGAAGTGTAACCGGTAGAGTCCACTTATGCCAAGAGGATCCCCCATTATGCCTACAAATTTGGTTGCCATACCACCAGACGCTTCCAACACCTCGCGGTCCCCCTTCCTTCGAAGCGTGTTAAAACTGCTCTCCTTAAGCAATGTCACCTTTGACCCCGTATCTATCAACAATTCCATACAACAACCATTTAACTTGCAACGCACAACAGGGCATGCCTCGTCGGCCACACAAACTACCACCACCTCATCATCTACTGCTCCCTCCCCACGCTCCTCAGGCTGGGGAGGACTAACTAGTTTTTTGACTCGGTATCTGGAGCCCCGCTGTAGGCTTGCTTAGGGCGTGTCTCGCCTGCTTCTCTTTGTGGCTCCCCACGGCGCACGTTTTGGCAGAACCTGGCGATGTGTCCGCGACCCTGGCAAGCGAAGCATACGATTTCTTCAAAATCTCGCATACCGCGCCTGTAGCTTTGTGGCGGTCTCCGGTTTCCAGCGAATGGGCGCTGTTGAGCGCGCGCTTCAACCTGGCATTCTACCTGCTGAGATAGCAGCTGTTCTAAGCGATCTAACCGCTCTGTCAAGAGAGCAACCTCAGGGTTGAGCACCGCTCTCTCTATGACGCGTACTCTCGCTGCGGCTGTCGTTAACGCCTCATTTTGTTCCTCATCCAATGCGGCCTCCACGGCTTGGTCGAAATTGCTCGGCTTGCGCGAGAAAACGAACCGGCGCACGGGGTCTTGCAGACCAGCCACGAACAAAGCGGTCATTTCCTCTTTAAGTATATCCTCCGCGTATTTCTTCTTAAGCTGGTCTCCTTCCTCCTCCCTGCTTCACGTATCGCGCGCTAAGCGCTGAAGCCGCGACGCAAACGTTCGCACGTCCTCCCCTACCATCTGTCCGGCGTCACGGAACCTCTGTACTCGCACGTGACGTGGTTCAGTGTCAAAATGCTCAAACGCGAGCTTCTTAAATTCCGCAAATGATTTTGTGGATTTTACTTTTTCGTCTCGCCATGCAAAATCATGAGCAGCTCCTGCCATCTTACACCTCGCCATTCCCAGCATTTGAGCATCGGACCATCCCCCCATTTTCCCAATCTCTTCTAGCATGGAAAAGAAATCGCAGATTGGAACCCCTGTCTTATCTCCCGTAAACGTCGGAATGACGCTTCCTAATGCCAGCATGCTTGCTCCGAGCGACGGCTGTGGAGTGGGAGCTCCCTCAGATACAGTCATTTTTTTTTCAAGCCTTCCAGTGCCTCAAGCCTCTCAAATGGGGGTAAAAGTCCCACAATCAGTCCCGTGATTCCCTTTTGATTACAATTTTGAAGTCATGAATGTCACAGCATTCAGAGGACATTTGCTTTTGAGACCCCACTTCTGACACCAGTGTGATGACCCCCATAATGCGCAGGTCCACACGGGACGGAGAGGCAAAGAGACACCGTATGGCTCAGTTTAAACAAACAGGTATATTCAATAATTACACATAATTAAGGTTATACATCAGAGGCTGGGGCGTCCGAGCTTACGTGCCGACGACTTCATGGGGGCGATGGAGTGGCTCCGGAGTTGGGCTCGAGCGGTTGCTGGCAGAAGCTGCACGCCGTCGGGCTTCGGCGCTGAAGGCCCTCTTGGCGAACGATGTCGTCCTGAGCGTGTATGCAGTAGAATTTCAGTAGTCGTCCGTTTCTTCGAGGATGGTTCACAAACCCTTCCTCTAGTGTCGTTCGGCTTGGAAGATGAACAGGAGGCGAGCTTGTAGATGATGACAGCAGAGCATAATTTTACAACATGCATATACAGAGAGTTAAACTGGAAAAAGCAGAACTGAATTTACAAAAGAACAAACTTTGCACTACTTTACTCATCGACCGGGCAGGTTAGTGCCTAAGTAGCATCACATTACATACTAAGCATGGAGCCCCAGCTCAGACTGCACTGCATCCGTTTACATGTGCTTTTAAGCACTTGATTAACAAAGGACTAAGGGCGGTCATTTCCAGTGGCCCGCCCAAAGCATCAATTCTCCAATCCAAAATAACATGTGAGATGGGGACAACCCCTTGGGTTGGGCTTAGCCTCAAACCCAGAGTATGTTAACAATACAAACTAAATAAACAACAAAAACGCCACCACTCTCTCTCAAGTGAGAGTATACACAGGCTCTCTCTTCGGAGCTAATTCACTAGCGCCTGTCTTTCCACATTCTTGGCGAGTACTGCCTGTCCGCCATGACAGGTGTCCGTCACGGCCCTTCTGGGAATGCGCTTTTGTTCACGAGGCAGGGCGGGAAGCTTTGGGTGCCTTCCCGGCGATAGCCCACGTCGAAAGGGGAAGGAGGGAAAGAATGTTGTCTTCGCGGTAGCGCATAGCGTCGGCAGTGGTACGGCGCGCTCTGGCCCGCTGACAGCTCCCTTGTCCTGGAATGTGCCCGGGAGGGCCGCACCTGGAACGGCCACGCAAATTGGGGAGGATAAAGCCTGTTTCCCCGCGGCGGCGGCGGCGGGTCCGGTTGTTCTGGTCGTCACTCAAAGAGCATGGCTGGGTAATTGATGATGCCGCTGTCACGGCGGCGGGTCCCTTCGTTCTGGTCGTCACTCAAAGTGCATGGCTGGGTAATTGATGATGCCGCTGTCATCTGGGTCCCCGTCTACGCCGCGCCGTGGAACGCGGAACCTCGCAGCACACAAGGAATGTCACAAAGTCGATGCACATGCTTTTTTACTGTTGCGAGCACTTGCAGAACGCTTACGATACCACTTCCTCTGTGCTTGCGATCCGAGCACACAGCAGCCCAGCGCACGCTTCCCAAAGAAGGGAAAAACTGCGTGGTCGCGATGTAGCAGGTCTCGACGTGAGCATACTCTGAGCGAAATAATATTTCGTGATTTTTTTCATCAATTCAAGTAATTGCATGAGGCGGGGAGAAATCGGCTGTGTTCAGATCAGCTAATTTTTCGCATCATATGATTTTTGGAAAGCAATGAACGCGACACACTAACTGATCCGTTTCCGTAGCTTGCCCTGTGTTTGCTGTCGCTTTCATTATTTTATCTCTCATTTCTTGTGTTCCAGTAACAAAAGCGGAGCTTATCCAGAGGATGACGAAGAGAAAAATCACTGCAATGGACCTTGAAAAGTCTGAGCCAGCAACAACAGTTGCACAGATACATGTATGTACTGAGCGAAGTTTTACTGCGGATGCCTCTGCTACTGCCACTCGCACGCTTATCAGTCGCAATATGTACATTACATAGCAGCATACTTCAGAGCCAGACAGGCGTCTCTGTCTGTGTTTGTCTAAAATATTTATGGTTGCGGGAAGCAGCCAGGCTCCCTTCACAAGTTTCATTTTTCGTATTGCCTCCTCGCATTGTTGTCTAAAATATTTATTGTTTAGGGGAGCAGCCAGGCTGCCTTCAGCAAAAGAGCTTTGTAGCGAGCCCACCGATACGTCGTTGAGGGACAGCGCACTTCTCTCAACGCAGCACGTTGTCTTAGCTTCGGCTTGCAACTCGGTGGCCTGTTTTCTCAGTGCCATGATGCTGGTTAAATATATGTATTGCTGGAAATTTATAAGCCCTGCTTTTCTTCGGTTATGCGGCTTACCAAATCGAATCGGGCCACGTGAGACACGGCTAGGGCCTCTAATAATTATTATTCACGAGGGGTGATAATTATTATTCACGTGTCTATCGAAAACACCGGCGCCGCGCTGTGGGCTACAACTGCGGTGGGCACTCTCCGGTCGGGGCGGCTCTTGTCAAGACACGATCAATTACTGGAAGGCACCGTTTCCCTCTTACCGTCATCTGTCCATCATCGGTCGCTTCTTGCAGGGAACCAGTCAAAGGGGGAAGGTCATTCGCATCGAGCCGAGCGTGGGAAGAACAGGCTCCTTCCCAGCTAGTCATCCTTTTTGTGCAGTCGTCGTCCACCTGATGACGCTGTCGAAATTGCCGCTGCTGTTGCTGCGCCACCGTGGTCATCCCTGTCGATGGGATCTGCACCTTAATCCTCTTCGGCTGGTGTGCATTCCGTACATAACAGGCCCAACGCGGACGCCACCGAAAGCTCCCCATTTGACTTTCAAACAAAATGGGTGCTGTCTACTCTTGTAAACGGAAGGGCAGCCACACAGAACAAGCAGGGATGGAGGACTAAAGCTAGTAGACCAAGCGGAAGGGAGAAAAACCTCTGAGAGGGAATGGAAGGAGAGGAGCATGGAAAAGTAGCTAGTTTGCCATATATGTAACTCCAATATAATGTATTTTATTAAAGAATACTTTGCGGTTCTGTGTTCTGGGGACGGTGCCTCACAACAAACTTGGTAGAGGACATTTTCAGCCAGAGGGTGGTCGGGGCCCTTTAAGTAGTGGCTGCCGGCTGGCGTGCATGTGTACTCTGCCAAATTTTTTGTTAAAAATTTTTATTCTCTACGGAGGTAATTTTCATTTGACAGCTGAAGATGAAGCATAACCTTGCGTGTGCCGATTCGGTCGTTGCCATAAAGCTTGGTGCTCGGGTCTTCTGCCACAAGTGCTTAAAATACCTGAGAAATACCGTATGCATACTTCTCCTTGCATTTGACTCATCAAAAAGAAAAATTTCCCAGTGTGGATCATCATGCCTGCACACACAGTCCGGGACCGACATGCAAGACCAGATTGTAATGCCTGTCATTCGAGTGCTAGCTTTGCAGTAAAAGCGATAGCATACAGACACGACGTGCAGCTAAATTTGTACAGTACACGCACTTCAGAAAAATGTTCAACCAGCTGATATGCACGGTTGTCAAAATTATGCGTGCATTACTTGCTGGCAGCAACATTAACAGCTGGAGGGCGGCAGACAACAGTTGAGCGGAACATACCCGGATTGTTTTTTGTTTACAGCCCACAGGAATTAGTTCACAAACAGAAATTGCAACTACCACAGGAGAGTCAGTATAGGCAGGGTCGATCATTGGCGCCCAAGTAATTAGTGTATAGTTAACAAATATGCAATAATCTTTGACTACAGCATGTTGTTTGAGCAGTGCATGCGCAGTTTTTCCCTCCTCCTCATCATCAGCCTCACTACACCCACAGGGCAAAATACTCTCCCATGTCTTTCCAATTAACGCAGTCCAATTAACCCTCCTGTGTGGTGTCAAATGCAAGTCTTTAGAGTGCGACTGCCCGTCACATATGCTTTTGAGGATATCTCGAAGCATACATGCAGACTTCACGACAGCACACAATGCACTGAAGGACATATACTTGCGTTGTTGCCGCCGATGTATGCACCTGAGTGCAAGGATCCGCAGCTGCCCTGAATAACTAACGTCCTTTCTTTCGCTCCCAAGGATCAGATTTCTACCGTACGCATGCGAGCAATGAGACGCAACAGCACGCAAAGCAGCAGAGGGCACTCGCCTTCCGTGATCCATGGACGGCCTTGGCGCAATGATTGCCAGCAGGCTGGTTCTGGCGGCGACCAGTTCATGTGAGCATGATGCACCTTCATGTCAGGAGTGAATTTTCTGGCAGGGAACAGGCTCACCGAGCGCGGCAATTTGAAAAAGCCCAATGATAAATTAAAGATGTATAGACACCTAATTTTGGTAGCATGTTTTCTTCTCTACAATGATTCAGAAGACACTACTATGAATGAATCATCATGTGGTGTTTGCCTGGGACCTATAAATAATTTATAAACGAATTTTTCTGTCATGCTGTCTCGGTTTCAACAGCCGAGTGAAGACTGTGACATCAGAGAGGTTATATGTAACGTGAAGCATGGAAAAAATGCGATATAATTGCTGCTTGATCGTTTTAATTCAGTACAATGTTGAAGCCAGCCGTTCTCAATAGTCGGGATGACTAATGTAGCAGCGCCGATTATATTGCAGTTTTTCATGCCTCGCATGACCTATAAGCTCACTTTGATGTCATAGTCCCCATTCAGGTCTTGAAACTGAAACACCGCAAGAAAGAAATTCGATTATAAATTATTTAGTAGTCATGAGAGAATCTTCATCATCATCAGCCTGATTACACCCACTGCATGGTGAAGGCCTCTCCCATGTCTCTCCAATTAACCATGTCTTGCCAGCTGCGCCCACCTTATGCCTGCAAACTTCTTAATTTCATACGCCCACCTAACCTTCTGCCACCCCCTGCTATGCTTTCTCTTGGAATACCTTAAGGACCAACAGCTATCTTACCTTCGCATTACATTCCCCGCTCAAGCCAATTTCTTCCTCTTGATGTTGGCTAGGATGTCATTAACCCGCGTGTGTTCCCTCAACCACTCTTCCTGCTTCCGGTCTCTTAAAGGAGCATAGACACCTAATTTTGGTGGCATATTTTCTTTTCTTCAATGATGCAGAAGACACTACTATGCATGAATCACCATGTGATGTTTGCCTACGATCGCTAAATAATTAAAAATTGTTTTTTCCTGCAATGCTGTTTCAGTTTTGGAACAGCCGAACAATGGCTCTGACGTCAAAAAGGGCTTTTCCTTCACGTGAGCCACGGAAAACTTCCCATAGAATCGATGCTTCATTGTTCTAATTTACTGCAGTGTCTAAATCAGCCTTCCTCAATTGCTGGAATGACAACAAATGTGCAAGCAGCGATTATATTGCTGTTTTTTTATGTCTCGTGACATGTAAGCACACATTGACGTCACTGTCCTTGTTCAAGTGTTGAAGCCGAAACTGGACGAAAAAGAAATGCTATTATAAATTATTAAGCAGTCGTTAGAGATTACTAGCTGCTACTCCATGTATAATAATGCCTTATGCATCATTACAAACAAGAAAACACGCACCCAAACGGTAGGTGTTATACTGCTTTAACGTTCCGCCTATCATTTTTCTTTCCGTGGCTCACTGCGTTCTCCTCAGCTTAAGCTGAACCCTTTTTGTTAGCCTCCACGTTTCTGCCCCATAGATGGGTACTGGTAAGATACAGCTGTTGTACACAATTCTCTTGAGGGATATTGGTAAACTGCCATTTATGACCTGAGAGACCCTGCCATATGTGCTCCATCGCAATCTTATCCTTCTAGTTATTTCACTCATGATCCAGATAAGTGGCCACTATTGATACCTGCCTTAAATAGACGTATTCCTTTACCACTTCCTTTACCTCGCTACCAATTGTGAACTGCTGTTCTCTTGCTAGACTTGAGAATAGGAGAACACCACAAGGTAATCCATGTATAATAATGCCTGATGCCTCATTAGAAAGAAAAAACACACACCCAAAAGATGGGTGTTTATACTCCTTTAAAGCTAGTTGGTGCATTACAGAATGTCCCGCCGCGGTGGCTCAGTGGTTCGGGCGCTCGACTACTGATCCGGAGTTCCCGGGTTCGAACCCTACCGCGGCGGCTGCGTTTTTATGGAAGAAAAACGCTAAGGCCCCCGTGTGCTGTGCGATGTCAGTGCACGTTAAAGATCCCCAGGTGGTCGAAATTATTCCGGAGCCCTCCACTACGGCACCTCTTCTTCCTTTCTTCTTTCACTCCCTCGTTTATCCCTTCCCTTACGGCGCGGTTCAGGTGTCCAACGATATATGTGACAGATACTGCGCCATTTCCTTCCCCCAAAACCAATTATTATTATTACAGAATGTGAGTCACCAGTGTTACCAGTCAAACCCTTTAACATGATATTTTGTTCGGTTGATTGAAGTCAAGTTTTTTGTGTTCTAGTTAATGGTATTTCATTATTTCTTTGCTCCTTATTTGGAAAAATTATTTCTCAGGACTCTGACCAGGCTCAAGAAGTGTAATGTGATAGTAAACTGAATATGTTTAAAAATCCTCTGAAGTTGCCCTTTAATTTACCTTGTACATTAGTCTTTTGTAGCAAATGTGAACACTTTTCATACTTTGCAGTCTTCCACTAGCATGGATCCTGCTGCACCACAGAACCCGGATATCTTGCTGAGGTCAGCAGCCAGGTATGAAGGTGTCGCATATTTAGAATGTAAGACAAGTGGGCTTTGATGCCCCATCGGTCAGTGCTAATAAAGGAGCAAAACACAGACGGAAGTCGAGGCTGACAAAGTTCACTTTGGTGCTCAGGAACGCTTGGCTACCAGGGTGCGCCGTGCTAACAAAGATTGTGGCCGTCCACACTTCTTGTTTGATTTGCGTCTTTACATTTGTGGAGGGGCTGGGTGCGCCGTGCTAACAAGAAGTGTCGACGGCCACAATCATTGCTAGTACAGCGCACCTCGGTAGCCAAGCGTTCCTATGCGCCAAACTGAACTTTGTCAGCCTCGTCTTCCGCCTGTGTTTTACTCCTTCTTCAGCACGGGGCGCTGGGGCATCAAAGCTCAATTGTCGATCTTACAAAAATGATTTTGTAAGCTTGAAATGCTTTTAGCTCCCATCCTTGAGAAATGCAGGCAAACAATCTAGAAACTGAAAACATGGGGTTGAGCATCACTGCACACCTCTCGGAAATGAGAAATTTTCTGTCCGAATGATTTGAAGCAGAAAACAAATTGCCTGCAGAGCAGCCCTAGGCACAATTTTAACCTGTGGCAGCTCAGAGCAGCTTTGCTTAGCGATGGCTTTGTGGTCGAAATGCAGTTTTTGTTTGTGTTCTAGTTGTTGATGTTTCATTATTTTGCAGAATTATTTCTTGCAACTGAGACAAGGTTCAAGAAGTGTAATGTGATAGTAAACTCAAAGTGCTTTAAAATCCCCTGGAGATGCCAATTAAAGGAACACTGAGGAGAAATTGAAGTTGGTTTGTATCGATAGAATATAAGCTCTGATCACAAAAACGCCACTCCTACTGAAAACCAAAGCTCTTGTAAAGTACAAAATAGCAAGAACCAAAATACAGGTATCGCCGCCACAGGGCAATATCGCAAGTACAAGCGTGATGACGTCATTGGACAAGAGACGCCACCTTGGAGGAATTTTCTTTCCTACATGATGCTGCGAATCTCTGAGGCTGACAAAGGAAGGTTGCGCGGGTCAATATTGAAGTAAGTGTTGTTTTAAAACCGATAGTGCACTTTTATCACACAAGGAAGACAGACAAAAGACAACCTGAATGTTGGAAGCAAAAAACGCCGATACTTGGCGGCGCCACAGGCGGCCAGGAGAGTTTCGACTTGTTATGGTGCTTCGCGTCTATGGGCTTTGTGTGCCTCATGGTTTTTTTTGACGCGTCTCGATTTACAGGCGCCGAGCAGCAGAGGAACTCCAAGTGCGGCTTCAAGTGCTAGTTAACCTTTGAAGAAGCCTGTTAAGGCTGGTCAGATGATTGCCGCGGTCGATGAAAAACCATGATGGCACGATGGTCGGTGATCTTACAAGGCAGTGCGCAGTACAAAGAGCACTTGTGTCTTCGCACACTCACCCAGCGAAACATTCCTGGCTGTGCCAGTCAACTTCGAACTACTTAACGAACATTTTTTGTTAGAGACGGGAGACAGGGTACAAGGCAGTTAAGAAAAATATGCTGATGGCCTAGCTCTGTTAAGCCAGCATATACGTAGCGAAAACGCGGAGACTTCTGCATCGGAAGAGTGCACTCACTAGATGCGCCTTTATTCATGGTTAAATCTTGAGCCGTCGTGGCGGAGTGGTAGAGTCCGCCTCAAACCACAATGGCCCTGGCTCGATTCCGAGCCTCGGCACAGGTTTTTTTTATTCAGTGAGTGGGCGGGGGGTTTCAGTGGCGCGCATATATGCCGCCACCGAATACGTTGGTTAGCGGATAAGCGCAGGCTCTGTTAAAGGGGCAGTTAGGAGAACTGTATCAATTTATTTTTGTTAGCAAAATCTGATAGTTCGTCATTTCAAGGCATTATTGCCGCCTGTCCAGGAGTGAAAGGTGCATTTATTTCAAAGAAATTTGGATTCAAAGTTGAAAAAGTTTTTCTCGACACTCCGATTCAAACTCGGGAACTTTATGACATCACGGCGCACTCTTATGACGTTACAAGACTCAGTGACGTGAAACGTGACGTAAGCGCAGACGTGATTTCTCGCGGCTAGCGGTGTGGTCTAGCAGCCGAAATGAAAGCTACTGCCCCCGCACGTTGAAGGCATCTATCGGGGGTCGCTACCGTCGCTTCGTTGACGTTTGCACCGGCGTCTTGCCTGCGTTATGATTGATCCCGTTCCCGAACCTGACGACGAAGTTCTCGCAAAAACTCCGGCCAGCATTTCAGCGACCTCAGCCCTACAGAGCGTGCGATGCTTTTGAGGGAGCACGGTTAGGTTAGGTGCCAGCGGGTTGTATCCCCCTTCCGCCATGAGCAGCTGTTGCAAATTAAATATAACCTCAGAGCGGGGAGTCGCAAGGGGCCAAGACAAGGTCGGTGAGTCGCGCCCATTGAAGGCTGGCCGGGGCTTAGGGGCGAACGGAGTGCGATTCCTTGAACGGCGCGGTTGCACGGTGCAGCAGGCGGCATCGAGGTCTCCCACGGTTGCAAGGGCCAGGTTATTTATTTTATTTTTTGCCAAAAAAACGGATGGGTACTCAAGGGCGCTTGCGTTTAAAGTTGGCGGCTTGAAAGTAATACCCCTGTCACACGGACATTTCGAGGGCCCTCGAACCGATAGTCGATGGACTCAAAGGCGATCGAGCGCTGCTACACGGGCAGTTTCAATGGCGATCGAGTCAATAGCCTATCGAGTCAACGGAGCAGCACGGAACTCCATCGAGATTTCGAGGGTCTTCGAGCGCTGCCCAAGGTTGCTAGCGTTGCTTCGAGCGGCGCCAAGCGCACTTTCGTACACGACACATTCAAGGTACAAAAGCATGAACAAACACTATTCGCTGAGAATTTAATGCTAGCAGTCTGTACAATAATTCTAAAATTGTATCAGACTGGTTTTAACCGATTAAGCGCATTAATTTAGCGTTGCGGTCTTTGCGTTGTTTGCGTACTTTGCGTTGACAACATGGCGGCGCCCTGCCCGCCCGCTAATCCCTCAAAGCAATATCGTGTTCTAAGCTGTTGTATTCGCCTTCGATTTCCCATTCTTACCCTTGCATAAAGTTTCAAGAGACAAATAGCTTTTGTTTTTCGGATATCAAGGCGACTTCCCATGTGTTAAGCGTGACGAAGCAGCGCTCCAACGCAGTTGGGCTGGCTTGGTTTTGGCTCGTCCTGTATTAGAGTGGCTACAGCAGTGTCTGCATCTGTCCGTCGCGTGCGTGCAATTAAAAGGGGTTTAAACGACATGCGCGTATGCGTGTATTTAAGCATTTCGTCTACATTTATCAAATATTTTTGTTATTTTTGTAAAATCTAAATTAGCGATTGTGGCGCCACACAAGCGTAGCGTGAGACACAAGAACCATTTCAATGACCATTGAGATTTGCCGTGTAGCAGCGACACAACTCCGTCGAGTTCGATGGTGATTGAGAGTCTCGAAGACCCTCGACTGGATCAGCATTGAAACTGGCCGTGTGACAGGGGTATAAAGCCCACGCTTCAACGGCTTCCGCGAGTTTCCGGCGGTACGGGGTGTACTGGATCGGGCTCTCTCGCCCACTTGCATGTACCTTCAAATGTGTACTGTGAATGGATTAAATTAGCCGAGAGCTCGAAAAGAACAGCTGCGTCCAACTGCCGAAGCTATTGAATGACGTCACAACTCGTACCTCGCCGCAGAGCTGAATCGGTCTGGCCGGGCCGGCGGCAGCTGGCGCACCCTTCGCAAAATAGAGACATGCTCCAAGTCTCCCCGCCAGTGCGATTAGAGTGCGCCGAAGCCGCCGAACGCGTCGGCGGTCAAGCACAGTTGGAGCATAGCGGGTCTCGGTTTGGCCGACGTGACGTCGCCATGCAGCGCGCGCGCGCGCATTACTCCGGAGTGTAAACGCACCTTAACAGAGCCTGCGCTTAACCGCTAACCAACGTATTCAGTGGCGGAACCTATGGTAGCCACTGAAACCCCCCGCCCACTCACTGAATAAAAAAAGAAACCTGTGCCCAGGCTTGGAATCGAACCAGGGCCTTTGTGGTTTGAGGCGGAGATTCTACCACTCCGCCACGACGGCTCAAGAATCAACCATGAATAAAGGCGCATCTAGTGAATGCACTCTTCCGATGCAGAAATCTCCGCGCTTTCGCTACGTATATCCTGGCCTAACACAGCTAGGCCATCAACAATTTTCTTAACTGCCTTGTACCTTGTCTCCCGTCTCTAATAAACGATTTCCGTTAAGTAGTTTGAAGTTGACTGGCACAGCCGAGAATGTTTTGCCGGGCGAGCGTGTGAATACACAAGTGCTCTATATACTGTGAACTGCCTTGTACGATCACCGACCATCGTGCCATCATAGTTTTTTATCGACCGTGGCGATCATTTGACCAGCCTTAACAGGCTCCTTCAAAGGTTAACTAGCACTTGAAGCGGCACTTGGAGTTCCTCTGCTGTTCGGCGCTTGTAAATCGAGGTGCATCAAAAACAAAACCATGAGGCACACAAAGCTCATAGACGCGAAGCGCCATAACAAATCGAAACTCTCCTGGCTGCCTGTTGCGCCGCCAAGCATTGGTTTTCTTTGCTTCCAACATTCAGGTTGTCTTTTGTCTGTCTTCCAGGTGTGATAAAAATGTGCTATCGGTTTTAAAACAAAACTTACTTCAATATTGAACCGCGCAACCTTCTTTTGTCAGCCTCAGAGATTCGCAGCTTCCATGTAAAAAGGAACATTCCTTCAAGGTGGCGTCTCTTGTCCAATGACGTCATCACGCTTTTACTTGCCAGAGTTCCCTGTGGCGGCGATACCTGCATTTTGGTCCTTGCTATTTTCTACCTACAAGAGATTTGTTTTCACTAAGAGTGGCGTTTTTGTGGTCAGGAGCTTGTATTCTATCTATACAAAGCAACCTCAATTTCTCCTCAGTGTCCCTTTAATGCGTGTTTATAGCCTGGCGTAACGCATGCGCGCGCACTGCACATCTAGGTCACGTCGGCCAAAGCGAGACCCTCTATACTGCCACTGCGCTTGAGCGGTGACGCGTTCGGCGGCTTAGGCGCACTCTTACCACACTGGCGGAGACTTTGAGCATGTCTCTATTTCGCGCCGAGTGCGCCAGCTGTGCCAGCCAGACCAGACTGATACGGTTCCGCTGCGAGGTGCGCGTTGTGACATCATTCAATAGCTTCGGTCGTTGGGCGCAGCTGTTCTTTTCGAGCTCTCGGCTAATTTAATCCATTCACAGTACACATCTGAAGGTACATGCAAGTGGGCGAGAGAACCCGATCCAGTGGACCCTGTACCTCCGGAAACGCACAGAAGCCGTCGAAGCGTCGGTTTTACTTTCAAGCCGCCTACTTTAATTGCGAGCGCCCTTGAATACCCATCCGTTTTTGTGGCAAAAAAATAAATAACCTTCCCCTTGCAACCGTGGGAGACCTCGACGCCGTCTTCTGCACCGTGCAACCACGCCGTTCAAGGAATCACAGACTGTTGACCCCAAAGCCCCGGCCAGCCTCCGATGGGCACGACGCACTGACTTTGTCCTGGCCCCTCGCGACTCCCCGCACTTGGGTTATGATATTTAGTTTGCAACGGCTGCTCATGGCGGAAGAGGGAAACGACCCGCCGGCGCCTAACTGAACCGTGCTCCTTCAAAAGCATCGCACGCTCTGTGGGGCTGAGGTCACTGAAATGCAGGCCGGAGTTTTTGCGAGAACTTTGTCATCGGGCTCGGGACCGGGATCCATCGTAACGCCGGCAAGACGCTGGTGCAAACGTAAATGAAGCAATGGTGGCGACCCCCGATAGATGCCTCAACGTGTGGCGGCGGTAGCTTTCATTTTGGCTGCTGCTAGACCGCACCGCTAGCCGCGAGAAATCACGGAGTCTGCGTTTACGTCATGTTTCACGTCACTGCGTCCTGTAACGTCATAAGAGTGCGCCGTGATGTCATAAGAGTTCCCGAGTTTTAATCGGAGTGGCGGGAAAATCTTTTTCAAGTTTGAATTTTGAATCCAAATTTCTTTGAAATAAATGCATCTTTCGCTCTCGGACAAGTGGCAGCAAAGCCATGAAATGCTGAACTATCAGATATTGCTTACAAAAGAAATTTGATTGAGTTCTCCTCACTGTCCCTTTAATGTACCATGTACAGTCTTGGTCAAAAGTGTTAAGGCTACAGCATTCAGCTGCAGTGAAATCAATGTTCCTAGAATACTTCTTGTAGCGGATCATTCAAAACTGTAGTCAAGCAGGAAGCTTCTGTATCGCAAGAAGAAACCTGCTAGCATTTCAAGGTCACTTGGTCTTTAATATTGCGGTAATGGCTCTGTTATGCGGCTGAAGCGAAAAGCCTTTTACCTTAAGACTTCACCGACACTGTACATTACTCTTGTTGCACATGCGAACACTTCGCACACTTTCCAAGCTTCCACTAGCATGGGTCCTGCTGCACCACGGAATCCTGGTGTTCTTGCTGCGGTCAATGGCCAGGTATGTTGGCTCCTCATATTTAGAACTAGTGTGTAAGCTTGAAATGCTTTTAGCTCTCGTTCTTGGTAACTGCAGGCAAAGAATCTAGAAACTGTGGAAACGTATAGGGCTGAGGATCAGTGCACACCTCTCGGACACGTAAAATTTTCCATCCAAATGGCATGGAGCGGAAAAAAATTGCCTGGACAGGAGCCCCAGGCACAATTTGAACCTGTGACAGCTCCGGGCAGCTTTGCTTAATGAACTCTTAGATCACTAGACCATGACCATAACCTTTCATGTTCTAATTAGCACAGCCTCTTCTGCTAAGATTTAATTGCTGTGTTTTAAATATTCATAATCTTGCATCTGTTAGTTCTGTGCTTCCGAATATTTAGCAGCAATACTGTTGCCAGGGTGAAGTGGAGCCTGAAGTAGAGATAAAAAGGCTCATCTATGTTGTCAAAGGCAGCTTATATGATTGCACATAAACGTGACCTGGTGGCCCATTGCGCTGCTCACTTCGAAGAAGAGAGCGATGTGTCATGTTTTATCATTAGTAGCATTTGCAAGGAAAACTGCCATTTTCGTAATGTTACATATAGGAGTCCTGAGGAATAGGATTTTAGCAGATTTAATGTGGCAAATAATAACTCTCTCCCCAATGTGTTATAGGGCTTTATACAAAGCATATGTGCAGCTGTTTTATTGCAGGTCAACCTCGGGAGCGGAAATTGTCAGTGCAGAGCGGTGGCGCTGGCTTCTTTCCCGAGGTCGAGACTTCTTGTTTTGCAAGGACACCACAAAACTTTTGTGGGGTTCCCCACAAAAGTGACGCTCCTTCCTGGTGATGCTCCTTCCCCGAAGAGCCTTAGGGGAAAGAGCGTTCAGGGAAGGAGCATCACCACCTCAGTATGCCGCCAATTCCTTAAGGCTGGTGCCATGCAGAAGCCTCGGATGAGCGCAGAAAACTAGCAGCTGTGGGCAGTAAACCTCTTTTATTTAGGTACATTTCCTGACTGACAAAGGCATTTGTTTATTTAAGTGTGCATGACTTAAATACCTTTATTTTGCAGCACCTGCATGTTTTCAATTTCGTCATGATTAATACTCTTTCAGATGCATTTGATGCATACATCAAAGCTGCACAAGCTGCCGAGGATGACAAAATGCGCAGAGCAGCTAAATTGCTACCTGGCGGACATGCTGAGGGACATCAAGTAATCATCGCCTGCAGCTGCCCCTTATTGAATGACTGTAGTCAGAAAAAAATGATAAAATAAAGGCAGCAAAAAAAATTATGTCATTGACTTCAGCATAGTATTTAGTGCTGGGATGCAGCATTTGCTGCACTGAAGGGTTGCAAGCTCATTCAGGTAGCCTACATATTCAGAGCTATTAACTGTACACCAGAGTACGTGTTGCAAGGCCATTGTATCCCGATGTCGAGGCCCTCGTATCTGTACGAAGGTTACGTGGCCCTCGTTTATACGAGGAACGGGAGTGACACATATCTAATAGCGTATATATGAGGCACGTATCACCCGTATATATGTGTTCCGCCATACGTGGAGAGGAACACGTATTTCATACGAGCACGTATACATACGAGCATATAAGTGGACACATATCCAATAATTTCGTATATATGAGACACATTAAACACATATATACGAGATTTTTCAATAGAGAAAGGTTTAACCCTTCACCTAATACTGCTCTTCTTTATGAACCATTCACTATGGAAGAACTTCACGCGGCTTTGGCAGCGACCAATAAAAAATCGCGCTCATGTCCGGAAGGTGTAAGCTACACTGCCATTTCTCACCTGAGAAGCCAAGGTTCTGCTGCTCGCAGTTTATAACACTTCCTGGAAGACCGGCAGCCTTGAAAGGTGTGGGAAGCGTGCGGGTGTGATAGCTATCTTCAAGCATGAAAAACCATCAATGACTTAAATGCTTACCGTCCCATTGCACTTTTAAGCTGTGTCGGAAATCTGATGGCGAAATTGGTACACTCCTGCCTTACCTGTGACCGGACGAACAGGGAAATTTACCCTTCAGCCATGTCTGGTTTCCGAAAAGGACGCAGCATTGACAATGTTATTCCCTTTACAAATAGTGTCAAACGCAGCAAAACACAGCGGTCTATGATGATTGCTGTTTTTCTTGACGTGAAGGGAGCCTTTGACAACGTCACACATAAAGCAATTCACTCAGCCTTACAATCGATCGGCATTGTTGGACAGATGTGCAATTATCTGCACGAAAGTTTGATTTTCATGTCAACAAGTGAAGGTGACACAGCTCTGCATCAAATATCTGGCGGAATGCCCCAGGGAGGGACTTTAAGTCCCATCATTTTCAACATCTGGCTTGTTGGCTTGGAAAAGTGGTTGCCCCCTACAGTTCAAATCTCCCTTTACGCCAATGACATCTGTATATGATGCTCCAGACGCGACAGGCGCATTGTGCTTGCCCGATTACAGAGCGCAACAGGCTGCATCGAATTGTTTTGAAGTAAGCGCGGTCTGGTCATGTCGCCAGATAAAAGCTCAGCAATTGCATTTTCGAGGCGCTATCTTTCACACTACGTGCTGAAAGTGGCTGGTACCCCAATACCATACGTCACAAGCCAAAAATCCTGGGGTTGACATTTGACAGGTCACTGTCTTGGTTACCACATGTAGAACAGCTTAAAATCAAGCTCTGCTCTTACGCCTCTATTTTTCGTATGCTCTACACTACCAGAAAAGGCTTCTCTACACCTTCATTACTATGGCTGTATGGTGCGCTCTGTGAAGGCTTCCTACACTACAGTCTCCCAGTTTTTCAGGGTATCTCACAAACATCAAACTCCTTGAATCTATGCAAGCTAATGCCTTAAGAATCTGCCTCGGCCTTCCCAAGACCACCTCCACAGTGGGTACTCTAGCAGAGAGCGGGCGTCTATCAGCATCAGTACTGCTAACCCAGGAGTTGCTTCGTGCCCAGATGCGGTTTGTGGCTCGTGTACCTCACCATGCACTCGCAGCGCGCTACATAGAGCAAGTTTCCGACCTTCTCCCACCACACAACCAGTGCCCTGTCACGACCTCCTCTCCACCTTTGAGGTACACAGAATAGAAAATCAAGACAACAGTTCCAGGGATCAAACGAAAGGGTATAAACTGCGCGAACAAGACGGGACGAGAGGCACATAAATCGACAGACAAAGCGCAGACTTCCAACAGATTTTATTTGTGAAAAACACATTGTTAATAAGGCCAGAGAAGGGCATGTTCATGTTCACATCGGATCTGATTAACCTGTAAATTTCTGCTGATGTTTCTTTCGTTGAACCCTCTGGTGACAGTGTTTTTTTTATGTTTTCTTATGTTCTCTGCCCTTATTAACAATGTGAGTTTCCCCATTTTTCATCGAAGCGATGGCTTCGTCCGTCGAATGCGTGATCAGCTTGAATCTCAGGTCGATGATCGCCTAATGCTCATTAAAAAAATTCATACCCAAGATCACTTCGCGGGAGCATTGCGGTAGCACAACAAAGGTCGCAGAATAGGTATGTCCTTTGACAGTCACTCGCACTATGCATCGTCCTGATGGCATAATGAGGTGGCCCCCTGCGGTGCAAATTTGTGGGCCGTCTCAAGCCGTTGTGAGTTGTCTCATATCCGCAGCGAATGTTCCATTCATCACCGAGTATTCGGCTTCTGTGTCGACTAGAGCGGTAACTTTCCGGCCGTCGATAGTCACTTCTAAGTCGGAGGTCCTGGCTCTTTCATTGCATGTCACTCTCGGTGTCGGGTCACGGCTTCGTCGCGTATGCGAGTCACTGGTTTTGCGTGTGGTCGAAGCTTTTCTGTGTGGCGTCGTCGTTTTGAAGGCAGCTTGCGTCGGGGTTCTCATTTTGTGCGGCGTCGGTGCAGCGAGGGTAAGTTCTTCATGCGGCGTCGCGGGTGCAGCGTCTTCATGGGGCGTGTCGGTGGAGGATCTTCGGCGTTGCGCTCGTGAGCAACCTCACCTCCAGAGGTTGCTGCCTTTAGTTTCCCTTACGGGGGCTGGGAGACCTTCCTCGTACCGCGCCTGCGTAGCTGCGGCGTGCCGACGCAAAGCGCGAGGTTGACGGCGATGGTGAGCGCGAAAAGCGGTTCGGCGTGTACTCCTCCCGACACAGGTACTCGTCGTTTTCCTCGGACGTTGTCCGAAGCCTGGTCGTGGGGAGTTAACGGCAAATCCTCGAAGAACGATACGTTGGTACGGGCATTGACGAAGAATATGGCCGGCCTCACCACAATGGAAGCACATCGGCCGGTTGTCGGAAGTCCTCCAGGCGTCGCATTTCCTGGGGCTTGAGCGTCGGTCATAGGCTGGGCGTTTGGGGGCTAGGAGGCGGCGTTGTGGAACAATTGGCTCATCTCGGGGAGGACGTGGGGGTTGTCGCTGGGGCTGAGCAGTCCTTACTGCAGCGGCGTAGGTCATGTCCTGGGGTTCTGTGGCTGTCGGGGTGCCAAGTGCCTGTTGCACTTCTTCCCGTACCACATCCATCAGAGTCGCTGCTTGTGGCTGTGGGGAGGATGGCAGTAATCGGCGTAGCTCCTCTCGGACGATTTCTCGGATAACTTCCCGCAAGCTGTCGCTGGTGGTGGCCGGCGTGTCCGAACGGATTGCACAGGCAGAGGAAGGGCGATTGTAATGCCCAGCTCGGACGTCGAGGGTCTTCTCAATCGTGCAGGCTTCTTGCATGAATTCCTCGACTGTTTTTGGAGGCTGGCGCACGAGGCTTGCAAAGAGTTGTTCTTTTGCGCCGCGCATAAAAACTGAACTTTCTTTTCCTCGGTCATCGTGGGATCGGCGTGGCGAAATAGGCGCTTCATCTCCTCGGCGTAACCGCGGACGGGCTCATTCGGAAGTTGGATCCTGGACTCGAGGAGTCGTTCGGCTCTTTCTTTCCTCACGACACTGGTCCCAATAGCTCCCATGTCGCAAGGGACTACTCGTAGTTTTCGTACCACGTGCGCGCGGAGCCATCCAATGAGAAAAACACGTGTCCAATCTTCGCCGCATCGTCCCACTTTCTGAATGACACCACGCGCTCAAATTGGTCCAACCATTCTTCAGGGTCTTCGCCTAGGGATCCACTGAAAGTTGGCGGCACCCGCGGCTGCTGCAGTATGATCGGTGTCGACATCTTCGGCGAGGTTGCGGTGCTCGTAGCAGCGTCTTTTCGCCTGGAGACGTCAGCTGGCTCGCTGAGCTGCTGTTTCGTCCTCGGGTGCGTAGCGCTTAGGGCTGGCTTCACGACTTGAAGGCGGCGTCCGGAACTTGGAAGGCCACCCAGCACCTCCACCAGATGTCACGTAGATGAAAACTGTTTATTGGGCTTACTTGCACCCATAATGGACTGAATCACTTGCCCTTCTCGTCCAAGTTTGTATTATTTTGCGCAGTACCTTTACTCAACGAAGCGACAAGCGTGCTCGGTGGTCGACGAACAGAATGCCCGCCGCTGTCGGCCGTACTCAAATTAAAGCTGATAGCGAACTTTGGAGATAAAGCGTGCAAAGTTACTAGAACATTCCAGAACTACGTAGAATCAGCTCTGCCAGGCTGCGATCAATCCAGATAAATCTAGTCACGTCTTGCGTTGGAAACAAAACGATAAAGTGTTGTGGCGGCAGATTTGAAAAAAGAATAAACACCGCAAATATTCGCGGCTATATGGAAGCACAGAAGGAGAGTACAGCCGCTGCTAAACGGCGTGTGTGGACAAGAGGACAATACCCCTTCCGATCCTGTGGTTGTCGCCTGACAGTTGGCTACTCTACAAATAGGGAATGAGCGACAGAAGGCGTAGAGAGCAGCGGAGATGCCCGAAGAGAGGGAGGAACGCCTTGCCAAATGGAGACGCCACTGCCAATTTTTGCAGTGAGTGTGCGGGGGCTTCAGTGGCTCTCATAGATGCCGCCACCGAATACGTTGGTTACCTGATAAGCGGGTACGGGGGTAATGGTTAAGGCGGGTGAGGGTGGCTCCGCGGCGAGGCGTGCTGTGTGACGTCATGCCAGATGACGCGGCGAGCGCGCGGCGTCCGCCCAGCTGCGGCGGTTGCTAAGAAACGGCTCAAGGTCTGTCTCTGTGCCTCCTCGGAGCACCGCCACATTAAAATCGCGAGTTCGTGGCCAGTAAAGCTTTCGATTTAAAAGCTTAACGTTCCACACCTTGCCGTTCCTCACCTTGCCGCTACACCTGTAATCCTATAATGTCTATATTTAATCGTGTGTTTATTGTACTGCTTTGTACCCTCTTTATTGTATTGTTTGTTGTTCTATTTTCTTTGTTTCTATTTCATGTTTTGATCCGCTAGTTTTCGGCTCTGCGAAATAGCAAAGAGGCTATATGTATATTTGTGAGTCTCTTTGCTTTGCTGTTGTTGCCCTGTAGCGTGAGGCTGTGGGCCTTTGTCAAAGCTGCCGTTTACGACCAGCTTTTACCCACAACCTGCTCCATCATCACGATGGAAATAAAGAATATTATTATTATTAGTAGTAGTAGAAAGAGCAATATTGATATAAACCGCGCCAGAACAGCCGGCAGGCCACGAAGCGTGCGCGCCTCTTCACGAACTGCGCAATTCAAGACACCGGCCCGCGTGGTCAGCGTACTTTGCATGAAATGCTGCGTACTTGAGAAAAAACATTTCTCACCTTGCCGTCATTGCTCTACCATAAAGTAATCAAGCGCGCAACCGGTACAGGTTCCTCATCGTGTAAATAGTTTGTGTAAATTACCTCTTTTCCTATCCTCTCTTCCTATCCCCTCACCTCTTTCATTTCATTTCACCATTCTGCGTGCTGTCCTTTATTTCCGCTGCCCCACCTCAGGTGGTTCAGTATCGATGGTAGATGCCGGGGCTAGCAAAATCTTTTTACTTCCTTTTATTGTTATTTTAATCAAACCACTTACCGCCTTGCCGTAGTCAGACACGGCCCGAGTTTCGCGTCGAAGACCAAGACATACGCAAAATCGCAGATTCAGCGCGCTAAGAAAGACCCCGCACGCTGACAGGCGCAGCCGCACTGTCGACCGTCCCTTGGTTTCGTTCTGCCTCGTTTGGTTCGACGCCGCTCGCCAGCGCGCCAAAGCTGATGGCGTCACAATACCAACTCATCTGTCACGTATTTCCCGGGGCCAGATTTCGCCGAGTGTCCGCTCTTTATGAATCCCCTTTCCTACGGTACAGATATGAGTTCAGGCGCTACGCGCCCACTAGTGCAATGGGATACAGCGTGGTCACGTGGAAACTGTTTTGGTCAATTTTGCTGTTCTGGGTTACCCGCGACCCGCCGCGGTGGCTCAGTAGTTAGGGCGCTCGACTACTGATCCGGAGTTCCCGGGTTCGGACCCGACCGCAGAGGCTGCGTTTTATGGAGGAAAACCGCTAAGGCGCCCGTGTGCTGTGCGATGTCAGTGCACGTTAAAGATCCCCAGGTAGTCGAAATTATTCCGGAGCCCTCCACTACGGCACCTATTTCTTTCTTCTTTCACTCTCTCCTTTAATACTTCCCTTACGGCGCGGTTCAGGTGTGCAACGATATATGCGACAGATACTGTGCCATTTCCTTTCCCCAAAAACAAATTATTATTATTATTATTATTACCCGCGTTCGAACCTGACCGCGGCGACCGCGCTTCAATGCCGCTGAAACGCAAAATCCGCCTGTGTGCTGTGCGATGTCAGTGCACGTTAAAGATCCCCAACAGGTCGAAATTATTCCGGAGCCCTCCACTACGGCACTTCTTTCCTCCTTTCTTCTTTCACTCCCTCTTTTATACCTTTCCTTACGGCGGGGTTCCGGTGTACGCCGATATGGGAGACAGATACAGTGCCACCTCCTTTCCCCAAAACTGTTAAAAAAATTATTGTGGATTAGCCCCGCTAGGCCAATGAACTCTATGAACGCCGTCGGCTCACTTATTTTGTTGGTTTTTTGACTAAATAAATAGCACAGTAACCGTCTCACATATCTCGTTGGACACACCAACCATGCCGGAAAGGAAGGAATAAAGCAGGGAGGGAAAGAAGAGAAAGAAGTCTGAAAATTGAAGGTTGCATTTTGAGGAAAGGCGCTTCGCTGCGCAGTGGCGGAACACCTGTGGCTCGGTGCTATAGTGGCGTTTGCGCCGTTGTGCCTAGGGAGCGAGAGATAAAAATGCGCAGTGTGTTGTCTCTGCTCCTCGCGCATGCGCAGTACGGCTCTCTGGGAAACAAGCGAAACTCCTCAACCTGCGGCCAGTAAAGCTTTCGGGTTAAAAGAGAGACGCTGAACAATGCAAAGCTAATGTTCGTCGTTATGAGCATATCCTGACTTAAACAACAGCACAAGCGAGCATAACCAAACCTCTCGTTTGTATAACCACGCTTAAGTGATCTATTTTTATTTAGTAACCACCTCGGTTAGCACGGCAACCACTCGGATACGATTTGCTGTATAACACAATACCTTGAGACCCGAAACGCCAGAAGGAGAGGTAATGCTCTAAAGCACTATCAACCATATTAAAACACCCGCCGGCTTTTCTAGTAACTGGGCTAGCCAGGTTTTTGCCTTAAAACATTTCCTCTCATGCGCCATGTTTTTTACCTGGGTGACAGTGACAGTGGCGCGACTCTCCGATTTACGCCAAGGAATTGGAGTAGCGCCACTGTCACTGGACGGGACTCCTATTCCTTGGCGTAAATCGGTGCGGTACCTTGGCCTGGACATCGGTTGGGAAATTCGCTCGCGCATCGAGCTCCTCGCGCTGACAGTATGTGCCCTGCGTGCACAGTGGGTGTCCGGTCACTGCGGCATCGCCGGAAACGAAGAAGCTGACGACCTCGCGACCGCTGCACATCAACTACCTGCCAGCGATCTGCCCCCTGCTCTGGAGGACGTGCGTGCGGCCATCCACGGCCATCTCCTAAGCAGCACCCCTACCCACGCATCGCAGGAGGTGAGCGCATCGACAGTATCACCGGCTCTCGCGCACTTACACGGTCGCAACGTGTAAAGATCCTCCGCGCGCGCATTGGCTGCGTGTGGCCCGGGGAACAACGGGAGCGTCACGGAATCGCGACGAGTGATGTGTGTGACGGATGCGGTGCAGTGGATACACTATAACATCTGCTCCCTCACTGTGCCGCGTTCGCCGATGCTCGTCGCGAAATGCTTGCAGCCTATAGCGCGCTGGGCATACTACCAGATTCCCTCAAGACGCTATTTGTGGCCGCAGGGCAGTGCGCGCACTCGTGAGCGAACCTTGGTGAGCCTCTGTGCATTCCTCGACCACACGGGATTGATCTCCCGTCTGTTCTCCGTCAGGTAGTTGTTACACGGAGTGACCGAACGCTCGGCGAGTTCTACCTTGAACGATTAATATCTGGACACCACACTCCAGTTGTAGCCAACACATTGCTGTGCGCATGTGTTTTAATTCCTCCAACATGAACTAATCACGCGCACAACCTGGACACATTTGTTATTTTCTAAATATTTTGTATATATTACTTCTCCCTATCCTCTCTCCCTGTCCCCTCACCTCTTTCATTTCGTTTCTCCATTCTGCCTGCTATCTTTTATTTCCGCTGCCCCAGCTCAGGTGCTTCAGCATCGAGGGCCGATGCCGGGGCTAGAAAAAATCTTTTCTTCTCGTTTTACTGTTATTTCAATAAAAAAACCTCTACTTGGGTGCCATCGCTTTCAGCTCTCTTGATTGTGCAGTTTGGTCTAATTAGAGATATCTGCAACGTTCTTCTGCAACGCTGCTCTCATTTTTGCACTGTTTTGATTAAAAAAAACGCGCAACTTGAACAATGAAGCAGAGCCATGCTATAAGGATACTTCTTCAAAAAGGCGACCTGAAATATTTTCAAAAATTCGCTTCAAATCTTGTTCCCCTATATCGCGTCTAAAACAGTGTCGAACTTCGAAAAACTGTAAAGGCTTCTGGCTCCAACAGCACTCCACAGCTGCAACGCACACATTGCACGCTTGCCGTCAAGGTTATTGGTTTATTGAGGTTCATCAACGGCCCAACGCGACTAAGGCTATCAGGGATGCCACGGTGGAGGGCACCTGAAATTTACACCACCTCTTTCCTACGTTGACAACGCAAACTGCACGGGCCTCTGGAATTTCTACTGCGTCGAAATTCGTCCGCCGCGGCCGGGATCAAACCTGCGTCTTTTTTTTTAAGCGGAAACTTTGCTGGCCGCGAACTTGCGATTTCGCCGTGAAGTTGCTCCGAGGAGGCACATGACGCCCCAACGCGCGATTTGCCGCGGAGTCGAACCGGTCTGGCCGGGCCGGCGGTGGCTGGCGCACTCGCCGCGAAACAGAGACGTGCTCCAAGGCACCGCCATTGCGGTCAGATTGCGCCGAAGCCGGCGAACGCGTCGGCGGTAAAGCACAGTTGGAGTATAGAGAGTCTTGCTTTGGCCGACGTGACGTCGCCGGGCTGCGCGCGCGCAAGCGTTACGCCGGTGTATAAACGCGCCTTAACAGAGCCTGCGCTTAGCCGCTAACCAACGTATTCATTGACGGCATCTATGGGAGCCACTGAAACCGCCCGCACACTCACTGAATAAAAAAAAACTGTGCCGAGGCTCGCAATTGAACCAGGGCCGTTGGCGTTTAAGGTGCAGACGGTACCACTCAAAAACGACGGCTGAAGATTTAACCATGAATAATGGCGCATCTAGTGAATGCACTCTTCCGATGCAGAAGTCTCCGTGCTTTCACTACGTATATCCTGACCTAACAGAGATAGGCGATAAGCAATTTTCTTAAGAGCGTTAGCTCTTACTCATCGTGTTCCGAGATTTAGTGGGGTCTGCTACCAACCTTGATCACAGCGCCATCTGTGGCAGCAACTACTCATCGCGTTTCGAGATTTCGTATGTTACCCTACCACCCTGAGATGAATGCACCAACTGTTGCTGCAACTAGAAAACAGCGCATCTCGAATTGAGACTTGTAGCGCGATATACAATAGCATTGTAGAAACAAGCACCTGCCGCGTGCCATTGATGACTTCACGGACAAATATGGTGGATAAAGTTGGAACTATGTGAGTATGACGTCAGGAGACGAAATGGCGGCAGAGTTTCGGTTTCTCGAATCTAAGATGGCGGCCATTAAAATTGGTGTGCCCTCTCATCCCTTTCTACCCTCAGGAAAAAAAATACCCTAAACGGACAGGAAAACTGTCCGTTATGGGAGCGCTATACATGTATACATTCGTTCCGCTATATATACTACAGCAACTGGCACCCATCCGGGGACAGTTTTATACCGAATTTGGTAGGAAAAGAAAACCCTATGGGTTGTGGTATAGAAATAAAGCCACGTTAAAATAATAGGAAACATTGTACACATGCAATTACTAATTGAAGCGTTACCATATCGCACCGCTAGCCGAATTCCAGGCCCATCTTGACCCCCCAAAAAAAGCAAATTTCCTTTGGGATGTATCTTGAGGGGTTGCAAAACGACAATTGGTGGATATGCATCGTAATTTATCTGATAGATGGCGCTAAGCGGCGATCGTTCCGCTAGGCGGCGTGCGTGCACGCGTAGCCGAGCATGTTGACAATCCACCCCGTGTCAAACGGTATTACATTCCTTTTCTCGACACGAGCGCCGTGTTCTTCTTCGATTTCCTCGTCTAGTAACCAAAACATCTAACGCTCGTTACTTCAACATCTTCCAGGCGGTGGCGGCCTTTTCTCAGCAGCCGAGCGCCATAATCCCTGAGTCACCGCGGCGGCAGTATACTGATAACCTTGCCAGGAGTTCAAATGAAAATACACCATTCACATGGCACTAAGCCTGCATACTCGCGGTGAAGGTGAAAGAATTAGTGTGTTCGAATGCCTGTTTGGAGCGAGACAGCAATATAAGAGTCGTATGCTACCTGCAACGATAAATCGTATGACACACCAGCCGCAGTGGCCTAGTCGTTATGGCGCTCGGCTGCTGACCCGAAAGACGCTGGCTCAATCCTGGCCGTGGGGGCCGAATTTCCATGGAAGTGAAATTCTAGAGGCCCGTGCACTGTGCGACGTCAGTGCACGTTAGAGAAGCAAAGATGGTCGAAATTTGCGGACCCCTTCACTATGGCGTCTCTAATAGCGTGAGTCACTTTGCGACGTTAAACCCAATAAACCAACAAACCAAATCGTATGAAACCACCCGCAGCGGTGTACGCCGACAGGTTGCGTCACAATTCTAACGCGAAAGCGTTAATGATCTCCTGTCACAGAAAAGCCGGTGTAAGCGTTGTTCACCGTTAGCGTTGGCATTGTAGCACGATAATCTCGAAATACGAAAAAAATCGCCAACGCTGCCTCAGTGTTCAACTTTTGAGCTTCAGCTACGGGTGGTGGTGGTGAAAAGCATTTGTTTAGCTATATATACACAGAGGTGCTCAGGCAGAAGCCCCTATTTTGTCTCGCCCCTTACAATACAGGGCGGAGTCCCTTATTCCGGGACTCCGTTAAGCCTGACCGCGGCGCTGGTCCGCCGCACCTGGGCCTGTTGGGCCGATAGTTTCTGGCAGCCGAGCAGAGCCGCCTCCCAGTCCTCTCTGATAGGTGATGGGGGGAGAGAAGAATTTCACCTGCATGTCCAAACCATGCGAAATGTGCCGGCCACCTCCCCACAGAATGAGCAGCGGCCGAAAAAAGAATCATTGTGCTTGAGAACCGTCGCGCACCGCAGGTTGTTTCTAAAGAGCCTAAAGAGAGTTCGTTCGCCAGCTTTACCCCGTCCCTCCATAGGAACCGGGTAGCGCTGGTGTTCGGCGTGGTAGTGCTCAGCGATATCTTTAAAGAAAAGAAGAGGGCTGTGACCTGGGCTAAGGTTATTCCAAGGAACGACTGATGTCCGGTAAGTTAGTGCGCGGGGTGCCTCATGCGCTGCTTCGTTACCTGGCATGCCTTGGTGTCCGGGGACCCATATGATTCAGCGATCAGTTGGATCGCAGTCGCGAGTACTGTAGCGAAGAAATCTGGTGTGCAAGTGGGTTGATCCAACCGAACACTATGTTACGACAGGCTCGGCAAGAGTGTTGGAGGAAGAATTTAGAGTCGGGATGGGAAGCTGCGAGGGCAATCGCTACCTCATTCGCAATTGTGGTGGTGGTGGTGGAAAACATTTATTGCCAAGTAATGCAGAGTGGAGCAAACCCCCTAACATAGCATGTGGCAATCGTTAGCGGGCTGCCCTTACAGGGCAAAAGACAACCCTTGGAGGGGTATCCGCTTCAGGGGGTAAGTAATTATCCGGCGCTGGTCAGCAGCAGCGGAGCTGGCCAGGCAAGTCTCCCAGTATGACTCCGCCGTGGTTGGGGATGGAGAGTGTGGGAAGGTAGGACATGTGAAGAGGACGCGAAGAAGGTCTCCCGGTTTCCCGCAGAGCTAACAGGAAGAGAGGAATTGATCAGGGTAGCGGCCACGAAGGCCAATAGTGTAGGGAGCAGTTCGGGGGTCTGGAGTCGGCGCCAGCTGGTGGCCTGGGTTAAGGTTAGGGAGGGAGCCGGCGGTGCGTAAACATGCCGGGTATCTCGGTAGTAGGTAAGAATATCTCTGAACGTAAGCAGACGCTCCTGGTATGATGGAGGAGGTTCAACTCATGCCCCGAAAGTCAGACCTCGGGCGAGGGAGTGGACCTCCTCGTTACCCGGGAGGCCTGCGTGTGCGGGGGTCCGGATAAGGGTTACGGAGAGGGTGGGGTGCCAGAAGCGTAGAAAACGAGCCGCGGTGCGGAATATCAGGCCTTTGGCGAAATTGAATAGGGCGGATTTTGAGTCGGAGAGAATTTTTGTGGCAGAGGTGGAGATGAGAGCGAGTGCATTGGGCGCTTCCTCAGCAGTTTCCGATGAGTTTGTGGTGACGGATCCTGATGCGATTAGTTGGGCCTGATTATTAGCGACGCCGAGAACCTTGCGGGAGCCCGACGAGAACGCTATCGCGTCTACGTAGGCTACCTCGGAACTGTTGCCGTAGAGCTTGTGCAGGGCTTTGGTGCGAGCTGCCCTGCATTCTCCGTCATGCTCGCAGTGCATGTTCTTAGGGATTGGAAGGATGATGAGATGGGAGCGTAGGTCTGGAGTTAGGGGAACCTCCTCGGTAGGATGGTTGATCGGGGTGATGCCTCGCTGACGCAGTGGAATGCGGCCTGCCGCGGTACCCGACAGGCGAGTCAGCTGTGCTGTTAGGGTTGCTTCTGCCAGCTCCTCAAACGTGTTGTGGGTTGCGTTGTGGGGTTGAGGGGGTGTTGTGGTGTTGAGGAGCGGGGCAGTAGAGGTGCTGGGGGGAAGGCGGTGGGCGACCTTCGGGCAGCTCCTGAGGATTGCGTTGATGTGGTCCCGCTCCTTCTGCTTTAGTGGGAGGTAGGTGAATGAGTACGCCGTGGTGCTGGTGATAAGTTGAGCTGGACGCTCTGAACTAGAGGCCGTCCACCTGTTTTACCTCGTGTATGACTGCAGGCGTGTACCATTCCCCCCTGGAGTAGTAGGGACTGCAATTTTGACGTAGAAGACGTGTTTCGTTGAGCCATAGTGGCGGTGCAGGGCTTCCGCCCACGCCTGGCGCCGGCCATTATGGCCCTCCTTGTTCATCTTAGTCGGAAGCGTTCGAACGTAGAGGGCCTGTCTCCATTTTTTGCGCACTCGAACCCATTCCATCCTATGGGGGTTATGTTTGAAATGTAACTGGTCGAAGAGGCGGCGACCGGACACGGTGTGGGCGAGACGCGGGTGTTGGTTAACGAAATACGCCTCACGAAGTTTCCGACAGTTTTTCACCACCCCCAACGCGAGTAGTCGCGCGTTGGAAGAGGAGATCGGGAGGTCGAGAGCTCTATTAAAAATTATGTGGAGTACAACCTCCAAGCAATCTTCGTTATGTTTCCGTAAGCGGAGGTAAGGAGCCGAGTACAGTACCCGACTAGTTACGAAGGCATGAGCGAGCTGCACCGCATCCGTTATTTGCAACCCTTCTCGCTTGTAGGTAACGCGCAGAACTATTCGGCCCAGCTACGGGAGCGTCAAGTGCTTACATTGGTGTTCTCAGCAAACGTAGAAAGGAATTGAAATATCATAATGATTAGTTCTTGCGGAAACTAAAAGGCGCAGTATCTGTCTCATGTATCCTTGGACACCTGAACTGTGCCGTAAGAAAAGGGAGAAAGAAGGGAGTGAGAGTAGAAAGGAAGAAAGAGTTGCGTAGTGGAGGGCTTCGGAATAATTTCGACCACGTGGGGATCTTTAACGAGCACTGACATAGCACAGCACACAGGCGCCTTAGCGTTTTGCCTCCATAAAAACACAGCTGCCTTGGTCGGGCTGCGCACCGCATCCTTACTTCACAACCCTTCTCGCTTATTCGAAACGCGGCAAACCAATCGGCGCAGCAACGGGAGCTTCAAGTGCTTACATTGGTGTGATCAGCAAACGTGGCGGAGGAAATTAAATATAATATTAGTTGGTTTTGGGGGAAAGGAAATGCCTCAGTATCTGTCTCACATATCGGTGGGCACCTGAACCGCGCCATAAGGGCAGGGATAAGAGAGGGAGTGAAAGAAGATTGGAAGAAAGAGGTGCAGTACTGGAGGGCTCTGGAATAATTTCGACCTCCTGGGGATCTTTAACGTGCGCTGAAATCGCACAGCACACGGGCGTCTTAGTGTGAACGCATTCGCCGCAGTCGGGTTCGAACCCGGGAACTCCGGATCAGTAGCCGAGCGCTCCAGCCACTGAGCCACCGCAGCGGGAGAGTGGACAAGGCCAAATCCGAAATGCCGCGGACGCTTCCATTCGAGAAACGTTCCTTCTAAGACACAAGCAGCGCCATCTACGTCATCGAATTTGCCCTACTTTTGCATTTTGCAGCCATCTTCGCAATATCTGGTATATTTCCTCATTATATCAGTTAACAAATTTTATAAACGTCTGCCTCACAGCACGACGAATCGTTTGACATTCCGCGGAACCCCCTGCAACAAACAGGCCAGCAATAATGGCCGTTCTAAGGCCTTCGGAATGCACGGTTTGGGGGCGAAAAACTCGTCGTTGCGAAACGCACATAAATTTGGCCTTCATCTCAATTAGTAATTTTATCCTCAAGAATATGCGAAATGATTGGACACCATTTCGAACGTTCTGTGTCAAGCGGGTGGCCCCCAAATTTTATGAAATGGAGGTCGGGGACGGGGGCACTTCGATGGCCGCTATACTGGCACATATATAACGCATCGAAGGAATAGGAATTTACTGAGGCGGTACGCTCCCACTGTTGCTATGCGACACACCATGGTCACGTGTTAACTGCTTTGATAAATTTAAATTTCATTGCAGACAGACGCGTCCTTGAACAACGTTAGTAGGAGCTAACGCTCTTAAAAATTCTGAGGGCACTTCAGTCTGCTTACGTGCAGGTATGCGGAAGCATGGAACTTTCCTGCACGCTGGTTTTTGCCACGAAGGCAGTAGGCGTTTTATTTGTTTATTTAGTTTTTGTTGCTATTTTATGATTTATTAGTATTTTTTATTTGTTTATTGTTTCTTTTTCATTCGTTGTCTTTTAATTCTAACTATTTATCTTTAATTATAATTTGTTCTTTCATTCATTTTTATTTCATTTTTATTTTCATTACCTTTTGAATTATTTGTGCTATTTATTCTGTTTTATTTTAGCTCTGACAGATTGGACGACGCAGTGACAGGGGTTTTGTTAACTTGGAGAATGAAGACGGGACAATGACTTAATGTGCATAAAAGTATACAATGCCTGCAATGTTTCAACTTCGTATTCACTGAGAGCGGGAAAAAGAAATTAGAATGGGAGTCGGTGGGTTTCTTGAAGGATATTTTGCACAGCAGAGCGCACAGTCCTGCCGCTTCGTCCAAGCAAAGAAGTGCCATTGGAAAGAACAACCGCAGAGGACACAGGCCAACTTAGTTGGTGAAACGGAATTTGCCAAAGACGATTCCTCAAATGAGAGAAGCGGCGGCAGAACAGCAGGAAGTGATCTATTGTCGCTGGTTCGGCCCAAATACGGCGCAATGGGGAAACCGCCAGGCCAGATCTGTGAAGGTGAAAATTTAGAATGGGAACCCGGCAACGCAAACGCGTGAAAGAGTCCTCTAGTTTGTGCGAACGCCAGTCATTGCTATTACAAGGATGCAGAAGATGCTGATATTCGGGAGATGACGTAAGCGCCGAGGCAGCAAACTCCTTAAATATTACGTAGCTGAGAAACCTCACCGCAGTTGTATATGCACAGGTTTGCAGGACAGCAATAATTGGGCCGCAGAGAGGTGCCCTTGCTAACGAATCTGAAACCTTCTTTAGGTGAAAGCCCATGTGCCCCGGTAACCAGAGCAACCTTCCCGAATTTAGATAGAGTGTTATCAGGAAATTAAGCGTAATGCCCTAGAAACAGTTGGTGAGGATAATGAAGAGCAAATGGACAGAGATTGCGTCCTAACCACGACCTGGGAAACGGTAGTTTCTACTTTTCGTAAGTTTCTACTTTCGTAGTTTCTACTATTCCTAATAATTCAGCCAGATAAATTAGAGTGAAGTCAGGAAGACGAGAGAAAAAGACCAACATAGTAAAGGTGAAAAATACCCATATCTTCCTTTTCCCGGTCCTGCGAGGCATCGGTAGCATTAAGAATATGAGAGGGAAGGGACGTTAGCTGGTACTGCAACAAACCCTGAAGAAGAAGAAAGGGCTGCAGCTTTGCATTCGATGGGAAAATGTCATCGAATTCAATCTGTACCGAAGATGAGTTTTTATACATATCTATGTTTATGGGATCAAAAAGGGACTGCACGAAACTTATCTGCGGAGTATGCAAACGAGACGAGGCGGCACTAAAAATACTGCAGGTTGACTAAAATTATTATAATGGAGACGTGAAGAGTTGAGTAGCACAATTTCAAAAATGTTTCAACTGTTAAAAGGCGAAACCGGGCTGATAAAGATAGGATTCGCGCCTTCAGGTGCAGGACACCATTGGCGATATATTTTGGAAGCCCCAGACAGAGGTACAACGCCCCACCCTCGAAGAGCACAAGAGGGCGAAGTTTATAGACAGGAGCTAATGAAAATAAAACGCAGCCGAACTCATAAATTGGGCGGAGGTACGTTTTATAAATCATCAGGAGTGTATGCCTTCTCATGCATGACCGAGCACTACAAAGCCTGCGAAGGATGCCAATGGCCCGAACTCTTTTTGCAGAAAATTGCCTAATGTGTGGCCGCCAGGACAGAGTAGTGTCGTATATAACTCCGAGATACTTCACCGTCTGAACTTGATAAATTATGTTATTTCTATAGACCAGACAGATATTTGCAGGAAGAAATACTGGAAAGTGAGTAATAGCAGAGAGCGAGAACACGTCAGCGGTGCAGTCACTGCCAAAATGGTCAGAAGAGTCAACGGGATATCAGGAGAGGCAATCAGCACCGGTGTGTAGCCGACCGGACTTATAGACCATGGTGTACTCGTAGTCTTGTAAGCGTAAAGCCTAGCGACCTAGCCGGCCAGTAGGATCTTTCAGTGAGGGGAGCCAGCAGAGCGCAAGGTGGTCGGTGACAACTGTAAAAGGGCAGCCGTACAAATACGGGCGAAATTATCCAACGGCCCACACAAGGGCCAAGCACTCACGTTTCGTGATGTAGTAATTGCGCTCTGATGTAGAGAGGAGGCGGCTGGCGTAGTCAATGACACGGTCAGACCCAGATTGCCGCTGAGAAAGGACAGCGTTGATTTCGTGACCGCTGGCGTCAGTGCGATATCTGCATGGACGGTACACCAGTTACCACTCTGACACTGGCGCCAAAACTTCTGTCTTGAGCTCCTTCTTTCGCTGCCGTCTGGAGTAGGTTGTGACACCCGCAGGTTCCTCTGGTGTTCGTGTCGCCCAGGGAAGTGCTGCTACCATTCAGACTGAGAATTTACTCGCCTGCCGCGCGACACATCAGTCTATGGTCCAATGCCGCCGTCTCCCCCCGTTCCGGATGTAGCCTACGCCATTTACCTAATCAATGACGTTGTCCTTCAGCGTAACGTCATCATTCCACACATCGTCCTGCACGTCACCGGCAAGCGCACGTATACCTTCCGATTCTGAACTTCAGCCTCTCTACCCAAGTTTTACCCTGTGGCATCGCTCTCGCTGAACTGTTCATTTAACCAAATTCATCGTGTCTGCTTTCACGTATGAACCACACTCTGGCTTCCATGACCTTCCCCGCGCAGCCTCTTCATGCCCGAATTCAACTCCTGCAATGATCGCAGCGGATTTGCCACCTCACCCCGCCAGAGCCCTCTCAAATCTTTTAGATTCCTACATTGACGTATTCGATTTCGGGAATCACTCTCTCAGGCACATTACTTTCGTGACCCATCGTGATAATACGGACGATGCCAGCATCACACACAGAAGGCCCTATCGTGTCTCCCTTCCTGCGCGCGATGGCACCCAGACAGAGGTGCCCAAGATGCTCGCGAACAACACTACAGAGCCTTCTAGCAGTCGTTCGGCACCCCATGTGATGTTGGTCAGAACGTAAGATCGAAGTTGCTGATTCTGTGTACACTACCGCCATATTAGTCAGATAATAAAGGAAGACGTCTATCCTCTTCCTAGAATTACTGACGTCCCCGACTGCCCTGAGGACCCCGATGGCCTGTACCAATTGAAAGTAATGCCTTTTTTCCTCTGCAATGCTCCTGCTACCTTCGTGTTCATGATGGACTCCCTCTTGCGTGGCTTCAAATAGACGACGTTCTTGAGCTACCTAGATGTCATTGTCGATTTCTCCTCCAAGTTCGAAAGCAACAGGCACCGTCTTTTTGCGATCCTTGCCGTTTCCGCTGCGCTGGTCTCCAACTGAACTCCAAAAAATTGCAGCTTCGGTCAGCGCCAAATCAAGGTCCTCGGCCACTTGGTTGATGCTTCTGGTGTCAAGCCCGACCTTGATCAAAATATTGGAGTTCGTGAGTTCCCCATGCCCTTCCTCAAGCGATCTGCGCAGTTTCCTCGTGCTCTGCTCGTATTTTCGAAGGTTTATCCCGAACTTCGCCGACACCAGCCCGTCCACTTACCACTCTCCTGAAGAAGGATGTGCGTTCCTCCTGGATCCTGGAGCCTTGACTATGTTCGCGCCTTCACAGTACTTGTTGCGGCCATCACTGCTCCACCTGTTCTGGCCCATTTCATCCCTTCTGCGCCAACAATAATTCGTACCGAAGCCAGCGGCAAGTATTAGCGTCATCCTTGCGCAGCGCCAGTACGAGCACTATTTTTAATCGCCTACGCCAGCCGCCTGCTATCTGCGTCAGAACGGAGCTATTCCATTACTGTGCGGGAGTCCCATGGACTTGTTTGGGCGATAATGACATTCCACCCTTATTTATTTGGGAGGACCTTGTGCGACGTTACGGACCACCACGCCTTGTGTTCGCTGTCCTCTCTTAAAGTACCTAAAGGAATACACATTCACTGTCGTCTACAAGTCCGACCAGCAGCACCAAGACGCTGACTGTTTGTCCCAGCATCCGGTCGATCTGCCCTATTCCCACAACTGCGATACCAAGACTGCGTTTGGTACGTCTCGCTATTTCTACACATCAGAGACGAGCAGTGCCGTGATCAATCTGTGCCCCATTATAATCGACCGCCTCCGCACCGACCATTCCTATCCTGCTGTGAACCTGTTGGTGCTTTATCCCGATACTCCGTACCGACGCTATATGTTCCAATATGACGCCGACCTCTTGCTCGTCGCCTCGATCCATCTCCGCTCTACTGTACTTGTTCATCGTCGTGATGCTCCTACTCCAGGGCACCTCTGCGTTACACGCACGCATGACCGCGTGCGAATGCGTTTCTTGTGGCCTGGCCTTTACCGCTCTCTCCGCGGCTATGTGACTGCTTGCGATCAGTGCCAGCGTCGAAAAACGCCCCCACTTCCGCCTTGTCGTCATCTTCAGCCTATCAACATTCCGACTGACCCGTTGTTTTGTGTTGGTTTCGATCTGCTTGTGCATTTTCTAACATCAACTTCAGGGAACAAGTGGATTGCCGTTAATACCGATTACACTACCTGGTACGCTATAACACGGGGCATCCCGATCAGCTCTGTCTCCGATCTAGCCGACTTCCTTGTCCATGACGCCATTCTGCCTCATGGCGCTCCTCGTCGGCTGCTCACGGATCGAGGCCGCTGCTTTCTTTTTTAAGTGCTTCATGACGATCTGCACCATCGTCCACCCGTCGCTAGTTCGCGAGGGCCTACCATCCCGAAACAAACGGCCTTATGGAGCACCTTAAACGCACCCTTTCGGACATGCTCTCTATGAATGTCTTAGGCCAACATCGTGACTGGAGCGTCAGGTTGCCTTACGTCATGTTCGCCTGCAATTCCTTACACCACGATACCGCCGGTACTCCCCATTCTGCCTACTGTTTGGCCCCGACCCGTTCCTACTCTTTGACAGCTTACTGCCTCAGGACCCTTATGCCAGCAGTTACGTTTCTGACGCCATTGCCCGTTCGGACGCCACCCGCCAAATCGCTCGGGATTGTCTCGAGGCTTTCCAAACCAACCAAAACGTCGTTATGACCGTCATCGCCGAGACGGCCACTGCTCTGGCTCCCTGCGCGCCGTGCGGAGCTGTGTGAAAACTTACCGGAACGTTACGTGAGTCCTTACCGCGTCTTGAGGCAACTCATTAATGTGAGCTAACGAAATCGCGCCACTGAGCACCAACTTTCCACCTATGGCTTCATCGACTCTTGTCGTGCACGTCACCAGTCTTAAGGCCTACCATTCGAAACCCCACTTCAGGAAGTACCGGAACTATGCTTTCTTCCGCAGGGCGGCGGGGAGTAGTTCTACGGTACTCAAGTCGCGAGACGACGAGGACATTGTTCTGTCGCCGTGCTGTTGACGAGAACGACGCTGCAGCTATTTGCTGGGGCGACCTGCCCGTTCTGTGCTCCCTGAATGTGGCCTATCGCGCCTGCTGTTGAGCTAACCCCCGTAATAAAATAATGTGCCATGAACTATTTAAAATTATAGATTGAAACTAAATGTTTTTATTTTTAAGAATTATTGTTCTGCTGCTTAGACGTAACACAATAAAGAAGGGCGCGTTATATTATGCTTGATAGCTGATCTCGTTAACCAAACCTTTTGCGAACAAGTATAAACACTGTTTTTAGATGACGCGAACTTCTCTTTGAAGAAATAAAAATAAAATGGCGAAGATTTTTTCTTGGTTTCGGGCGTCACGAATATTTTCATCGAATATTTTCTGCTGTGTTGCGATGGTTTTAGTTAATAAAAATCTAAAACGCTTATTCCTGGAGAAACCAAGATATTTTCTTGCGAGGTCACTTTTATGATGCTTTCATATTTATAGAGTCTTGATGGTTAAATAATGTAAATTCGACCATTTCAGTATGTATTAATGAAGGGATTACCATTCTCACAGATATTTTAATGTTATGTATCATGTGGCACATTAACAAAAATATTGTTAGTTCCCAATATAACAGGAGTATTCAAGAAAGGAAATCAAAATGATGTGAAGAATAATTACTTTGTCTGAGTATTACCTGTGCTCTTTAAAAGTCCAGAGAACTATTAATCTGTATTTTACCGATTTGATTCCACAAATAAAGCACATAGGACGGCTGTGAAATCTGGTTTAAATATAAAATGTATTAGGCCTGTTCAGTCTTGTTTTAGGAAAGAAGAGTACAGAAAAAGTACTCTAATCTCTAAATATGTGCTTTTTGCCAGACGCCACACTTTCGAAATAAAAGCAACAAGGGCTCTAAAAGTGAAAATACCCTAATTCACCGCAGGTTGGATAAATTTTGCCGATACGTAGCATGCTTATGGAATTGACAAAATATTACACTGTAATAACAATTTATGCTTAGTAAAATTGAAATACATATTATACATGGAGATTTCATGAATCATTTAAAAACTTTAGCTTCAGGACCTTCACTAATATGTTTAAATGGGTACGCGGAAATTCCAGCGTAGTCATCGTCACCGGTGCGTGCACGGAAAAGACGAATTGATGGAGAGAGTTGTGATGTCACATGTAGCGCTGTGGAATGAAAGGTGATTACATCCTTAGAAAACATTTGATTAAGAGGTCGCAACATGACTCAAAAACAAATAGGACATGTCAGCATATAATGTATATGAACCCCACAGAAAAAAATAATGGAGTGCTTAGTCGAGAATCAAACCCCTCAACCTTGCGTTGCCGCTGTTTTCTTTCTCTATTACCCTCTATCGGCAGAGCATTGCCACTTTTTGTTTCCTATCCATAGGCCATGCACGGTTCGTACGGCTTAGTTAGAACGTGGATTTGTATGTCATGTGGTCTTTCACATGATATTAAAACAGCGAACCCGGCCGCGGCGGCCACGTTTATGATGGAGGCGAAACGCAAAGGCGCCAGTGTGCTGTGTAATATCAGAGCAGGTTAGATATCCCCAGGGGGTCGAAATTATTGTGCAGGCCTCCACTACGACACCTCTTTCTTCCTTTCTTATCTCACACTTTATACTTTCCTTACAGGGCGGTTCAGATGTCCACCAAGATGCGAGACGGATACTGCATAATTGTTATCATGTATGATGAATTTGACTATTGTTCACGATTTCATATGTGGTATCTGTTTACATAAAAGGCTCAGATGTATCACGGTGCAGATTCCTTTCTGGTATTGTGTTGGAATTATTTAAACGACTTCCATCTTTTCAACAGAAAGTTGGAATCTGGCTATATAAATATGGTCTTCTTTGTTGGCTCTGCCTTCGTGGTGGGCTATTTCATGGCCCCTGGACATTAGGGACATTTCATAGCCCTTGGACACCATATGTTAATGTCGCCAGCCTAGAATGTGTGATATGCATGTGAGCCAGCTTGTACAATGCATACGCAGTTTCCTCAAGGGTAGTACATACGTTAGTACATCTGCAGTCTCTCTCCTTCCCAGTGAACATTATTCGTTGAACACCTCATAGTTTGATTACATCCCGCATCGCCTTTAATATATGTATGACTGCCCTGTTTCCCACGGATCTCCCTGAAGAACACTCGGACCGAAAGATTGGACTAGGCGACAGGTTTACACACACAGACGCAAATTTAATGCCCCCTACGTGACACACACACTAGAACACAAAACTAACACAAAACACAAAGAATATTATTAAACACAACCCGGACACACTGATACCAGCGTCTACTACTAGCGTTCTACTATTACTGGTCGGCGTTCGTGCTCACGGTTGGTTCGGAGCGGCTGCGGCGTTGTATGGATCCAGTAGCCGGCGTCGAGGCGGCGTTCGGAGTGCTTGGGCTGGCGTCGCTGGCGGCGTCGCTGGCTGCGTCGTACAAGCTCCCGGTCCAAGCGCTCGTGGAGGTGATGCCGGTGTTGTTGGCGTTGAGGGCACCACCCGGATGGGTGGCAACAGCTCTGGAGACACCCCTGGCCGTAGCAGCTGGTAGCGTCCTCCGTTGACTACCCGGAACGGGCTCAGGAACGGCAGGAAGTTTATGATGCAAAGCCGTAGAACGCGAGCTCACCGGAGCAATAGCCGGCGTCGCTCTTTTCCAGCCGAAGCGTCCCTGACCCGCCGGTTCCTCCGCTTCTCCGTTCTTCCCCCCGTGCCTCGCTCTCCCTCGTCCCTTTATAACCTTGGCATTAGTTCACGTAAGCCTTGTCGTCGTCTTCTTCTCCACTTCTCCACCAATCATCTCTCTCCACCTCACCGAGTGCTTCTTTATTCTTCGGTCAATCCACGTCGTCCTCTGTCGCACCTCTTTCCTTCATAATTTTATTTTAGACTCTATTATATGTGACACAGTTCTATACCTGAGCGCTCTAAGCACTGAGTAAGCGCGGCGGGATCCTGGTGGATAGACGCAATAAACCTACTCTAAGAAAGGCGCATACCACACCATAGTATGACCCAGGAGAGCAAAGGACACGGGTACCAGCCGGGTGCCTTGGCTACCGGCCGTGTTTGAGGCCTCGTCCGCTTCAGTTCTTGGAGAAGAGAATTTTGCTGTTGACCTCTCCGGCTCCCTTTGCGGCTTGAGGAGTACCCGCAGTCAGCCGCTCGTCTGAAACGAGGACAACGTGCAAGGCGGAAGCTGTCGATTTGTGTTTTTTACGTGCTGCAGAGTTCAGCCCCTTATACTTTTCATGCCCCACGTTGCTGTCGATGTCTTCTTCGATTGCATAGGGTGCCTGATACGTTAATGCTTCCGAACATTTACAACTGAAGGGCAAAAGGGTTAAAAACAGCGAAGAATTAGCCGCTAGCAGCTCCTAATATACCAATTACAAAACTGGGCGCCGGACATATGGGAGATAGCTGCAGATCTTAGGCGCCATAGCATAAAGCTGGTAGTTAAAAACTACGTGCATTATATTTAGGCCCGGCAATACTGTTGAACGCTACACAACTAATATTTATTACGGCAACACAATAATTGATAGAGTCAGCAGCCTCAATTTCCTCGGTTTCTGCTCTTTCCTGGAGTAGTCATATTTCTAATCGCACACCTTATCTATTAAAACCGCTGGTTGCCTACCTAAATAGTTAATGTTATCTATGTACTCTGGACTTTCTTAGTTTAAATTGTTTTATTGTAAACTCATTTGGGGCACTACAACTAAAATTAATTACAACAAATTGATACTTGTAAAAGAGAAGGCGTTACCAGCAATCGAGAGGTATTACCGTCATCCTAAATATTTGCTACAGCACCTCTCTTCCTCAAGCACAGTTTGCTTGAGGTAGATCGGGTATATTTTTATCGTTTGTTGCAACACATCTACAATAACCGGCTTTGTAAGACATTCCAGACAATTCCTCATCACAGTATTCGTTCTGAAAACACAGAAAACCAATCCCTAGTACTCGTACCAACTACAGGAAACAGAAAATGAGCTATCAAGCACCTACCGCCTTAAATAAGTTTTTGGGGTGACCTTGATTTTATGGTTTCTCTCAAAAGTTTTAAGTCAATAAGCAAACGATACTTGTTCCAAAATGACGTGTTTAATCTGTGAACTTTCGTGCTCTGACGTTCTGAAACAATGTTAGCATACCTAACAAATACAGCTCCTTTTTGTGTCTGATCAATATTACTGCCATTGAAGAGGCTTCTATATTTCAGCTATTTATTTTCTGTGCGTAAACCAAGTCTGGTGTTATGTTATATTTTGTTGCTCTGCTGTGATCACGTTTCATGCAATGTGCGAGCTCGTTTCTCTTGGTTTTGATCTGTAATACCTTGAATTTTTGTTTGCTTCGTAACGTGTTCAATTTCCTTTAAAGACTCACTGTACTGCAAAGAGTTCAAGGAAGCTTACGCCTAGTCAAGCACTACAGACCTTTTGCCTCAGTTTCCTCTTTCTTGGATAGAAAGAAACAAAGTTTTTGATTTGATTTCAAGCTGTTATCTTTCCTGTTGCGCCGGAGAGAATGCCACATGTGGTGCTAGAATGAATTACTGAATAAAATTTTACTGAAGCAGAGGGAAACCTGTGGCCATAGCTGGGATTGGGTAACAGGATTCCCAAGAGAAAGCAAAGTTTAGTTTCTTGTAATAGGGCTACAAGTCCGAAAGAGCGCATGAGAAACCCACTATGTGTGCTGAGAAGGCTCTTCGCACACTGCGCGTAAAAGGCCACTTTGTCTCCTAGACCGAAATCTTTTCATCTATGCACCGATCGCGTGGATAATGTTTAGAGTTGTTGTGGAGGATACCATCAATATCGGCGATGGCTTCATGAATATTTCAGGAGTATATACCACCAATTTAGCCGAAATTGGTGTTTTAAATCTCTCAGTACTCAAAAACGCTCGTGTAGCGCTCTTTGTCGCTAAGTACTGAAGAACGCTTAACAGTCAAATAAACTGCAGCACTCTTGTTTTCTATTTCTTCAGTCCTCGCCTGTTGGCGCGTTCAATATTGTCATTGCTAATTTTATTTAGTCTCTGCCTCGCGCTATTTTCATATATAATGTGGTGACCTTTGCTGCCTCCATGCACACTTCCCCCCGTGATTCCTTTCGTTCAAGTGAAATTTAGGTGTCTAAAATCATATAGTCACTGCGCCCTTCCTTTCTCCCTTCTCGTCGCTTAAATAGGCGTAATAAATGAATGCAACAGCCGCTGAGTTGTACAGGTCGCCAGTCACATAGGGGCGGCCTGCCATCACTAGAGAAGCATCGCGGGATCCTGGGCTGTACAGATAGTAGCCTAAGGGAAAGAAGAAATCTCTCGCGCGCCACTGCTGTATTGTTGGTACCTTGGCTGTACATGTATTATGTGGAGAATCTTAAAAAAATACCAAAAAACATTGTACAGTATAATTTCGTAGTATAAGAATAGCAGTTTTATGGCTGAACGCTGTCTGAACACAGCGTTTGAGAACACTCAAATGCGGAAGCCGCCAGTGTGCTCACAAAGATTCGTCTGCACTTCCACACAAAGTAATCTGCGAATTTAAGCATTTGCTTGTTCGCTAGGCGGTCGCATGCAATGAGTAGTTGGAAAATTACACCACTGTGCGCTCAGCAACGGTGCTCGCACGGAGGAGTTGCGACCTTCTTTTGCACCCTCCACTGATTCAATAGGGGCTAGACCTAAGGTGTCCACACAATAATTTTAAGAGAAAAATACACCAACCAGACAACTTCAAAATACGTAGAATGCTTATCAGCATGGGGTATCAGATAATTGTATAACATAGAGTAGAGATATACGTTGTCTGCCACTGTAGTCAAAAATTGTAAGATCTGAGAAATAAAATTCATACCTAGCATGCTTATGTGCAGGTTAATTACTGACGCAGATTTGATGCTCATTCCAACGGTGTGCTGAAAATACCTTAAGAAGAAATACATATGTAGGAAAATGCGGACACAAACCGAGTATATGACCACTAACGCTGTCATCTTTTATTTATTTATTTATTTGCAATCTCTCAGGGCCATACCGCATTATAGAGGGGAGTTGTTATACAATGTAACAAAACATAGAAATATGAGCACAATAATACAGAAGGTTGATTGTTATACAGCGTTAGCTAATGCATCTTGAAATAAACGGTGATCATCGATTAGTGCCTGTGGTGCGGGAAGGTGATTCCACTCGTCGGATGTCTTGGGTAAAAAGGAATGAAAGTAGGTTTTCGTTCTGCAGAATGGCATTCCAACCTTGTGGGCGTGACCCATGAGTGATGACACGTACTGTGGGGGTGAAATAAGTTCTTCGCGTAGGTAAGAATGGTGAAAAAGTTTATGAAAAAGGCGAAGGCGAAGTGCTCGACGACGGGACGCAAGGGATGGCAGATCGAGACTAGATTTCATGCTGGTTATGCTTGCAGTTCTGTTGTAGTTAGAAAGAATGAATCGAGCAGCTGTATTTTGGACCATCTCAAGTGAGTGCGTCAAGTTCTGGTGATAAGGATCCCATATCGATGCTGGGTATTCGCGTTTATGTATAACTAGTGTATTTTACAGTAAAAGCTTCAGCGACGATAGTGCTTTCTCAAAGTTAAGACGAAGGTATCCGAGTGTTTTGTTGGCGTTGTTAACGACATGTGGGACATGAGCAGTCCAGGTAAGGTCATTAGTAATGTGAATACCGAGGTATCTATAAGAGTGTACAGAGTCTAGAGACAAACCGTTAAGGTGTTAAGAGGGCAAGTTATTAGTCACTCGAGGCACACGCATGAATTTTAACATGTTAACATTACGGTCCATTAGCCAAGATTTACACGAGGTTGAGATAGAGTCGAGGTCGCATTGTAGAATTAGTATGTCGCTATCGTATGTTATTTCCATGAGTATTACGCAGTCGTCGGTGAACAGGTGAATGTGAGATGAAATGCAGGAGGGTAGGTCGTTAATGTAAATAAGGAAAAGAAGTGGACCGAGCACACAGCCTTGCGTAACACCGGAGTGAACCACACTCGGATCTGAGGTGAGATCATTAATAGAAACAAACTGTTGACGGTTTGACAGAAAAGCTTCAAGCCAGGTTAGAATCTTTGGGTTTAGGTTATGTTGCTGCAATTTGTATAGTAGTAAGTTGTGACACACTTCATCAAACGCTTTCGCGAAATCTATGAACAAGCAGTTAGTGAGTTGCGATCAAGGATAACATGCAATTTATTAGTAAAGGATACAAGTTGGGATTAGCATGAATATGATTTTTGGAATCCGTGTTAAAATCGCGAGAAGAAAGTTTGATTCTAGAAAGTTAGCTAGGCGAGAAAACAAGATGTGTTCGAGAAGTTTACAAGGAATGCTGTTGAGAGAAATTGGCCGGTAGTTTAGTGGAGAATGCTTGTTACCTGATTTGTGGAGTGGAATCACCTTCCCCACCATCCATGCGGCAGGTAGCGAACCCTGGTCAAGTGACTGCTGAAAAATTTTGGTTAGTATGACGGAAGAATAAACACTTGTATTTTTTAAGAGTTTGGCATTGATTAGGTCGCAGCCTGGAGCAGCGGATATTTTTAGAGAGTTTATCAGGTTTGCAACGCCATCAAGGTCTATTGTGACAGGATACATGGGCGCATAATGGAATGACACTGTGCTAGGAAGCGGGGGATCGGCGCTGATAGAAAAATTGGGTGTGAAATCGTCGTTTAATACGGAAGCTTGCAGTTCCGGTGAATGGTAGCTCCAGAGTTGTTAACAAGAGATATTCTATTGCTATCAGTCGGGTTGATGGTGCGCCAATACTTCCTCGGATCAGTGCATAGCATGGATGGAAGTGTAACTTGTCAAAAAGTGTTCTTCGCCTGTTTTAGCGCTACAATATATTCACGTGACACGATTTTATACGCAGCCCATCGGTCACAGTTAGAAGAATGTTTTGCAAGTTTGTAGATACGCTTTTTCCTGTTACACAACCGCTTGATATTAGTGCTGTACCAGGGAGCTGTGCTGTTAGAGATAAGTATATGGGTTGGTATGTACTTATATGTTAAGTCCTTAGTTTTCGCGACGAACAAATCCCAATTCGATTGAACGCTGCGATCGATGAAACAGTCCAAGAAAGTGTCCAGGAATACACGCAGCTCACTGTTTACGGCGTCAAAGTTGGCCTTATTGTAGTCATAAATTGTTTTCATTTTCTTGACATCTTTCGGCCGACACATACAAATTCCAAAGGTTATGAGGGTATGTTCACTCAGGCATGGCAAGTAATCAATGTTCTAAACAAAAGATGGTTGCGTTGTAAGGACAAGGTAGAGTATTTGAAACAAAATCTGTTGTTCTGGTAGCTTCTTTTACAAGTCGTGTAAGAGAGAAGTCAGAGCATAAATCAAGGAAATCTTTAGCTAGTGTCGAGCGGGGATTAATGGTAATGGGGTCAGTATTCCATGCAATGTTTGGAATATTAAAGTCGCCAAGTAGGAACACAGGCGATGAAGGGTGCCGAGATGTAGCAAGATTGATTGCATCATGGAGTTCGCTTACGAAATGATAAGAGTCAGATGGAGCACGATAGCAAACTCCAATGACAAGTTTATGGTTATTAAGAACAACGTTAGTCCAAATTAACTCTAAGCAACTGGGAAACTGAATGCATTGTGACTGTAAGTCCTTATTAATGGCTAAGAGAACACCACCTCTCTGTCTATTAGTGCAGTCACAAAGATAAAAGGGAAGATTTCCCAGTCGTTAATTTGAGATCGAAGCCAGGTCTCAGTTAAAAAATAATGTCGGCGTTAATAGTATCAATTGCAGAGGCTAGTTCATTACGCTTGTTAAGGATGCTACGTATCTTGCAAAACAATACCTGTATGTTTAACTGGCGTCTTTCACTTCCCCCCCCCCCCGTTTTCCTAGCTGGTGTCATGTTATGACGCTCCATCGTGGCAAGCATGTGTATTCTGTGGCGTGGCAGACTCGACTGTGCTATCAGTGGTGGCTATATTATGTTGCGGCGCTGCACCGTGGAAAGCATCTGTTTTCGCTGGCATGGTAATCTCAATTATGCTATCAGTGCTGGCATTGTAACCGTATAATTTATCATTCATTGTCATTTTGTTGTAGCGCAACTGAAAACAAGTGGAGCCTGGCAGACTTTTCGGGAAATAACTAGCTTTGTTCTGGCAGTACGCGTGGCGGGGGAAAAATCTTCGGACACTGTTATACGCTTATCTTCAAGTTTAATGCGTGTCGAAAGTGCGCGTTCTTTCAGTTTGAAGTTGTTGAACTTGACTATGATAGGGCGACATTTTGAAAGAGAGAACTGGTGCTGGCCGAGGCGATGTGCGCATCTATTGATAAGTCTGATAGGTTGTCGATGATGCCTGTGAGGATTTCTTTAACACTGTCTTATGTTTCCTTCCAGGATACGCGTGAGTCTGGAATGCCTCGGAAAAGCAGGCTATTATGCCGCGATTTGTCCTCGACTTCGTCGAGACGAGATTGCAAAGAATCATGCTGCGTTGACAGGGCTTGTAGTGAATTTTGAATGTGGGTCGCTTTTCCAGCAAAATGATCTAGCGCTTGTTTTCTTTTCCAGGGAGTCCAGCCTTTCTTGAATGCGGCCAATTCTGTTCTTTAAGTTTCTTTGGCTGGTTTTTGTGGCTTTTATGTCTGCGGAAAGCTCAGCCTGATTCTTTGCAGATTGAACAGAACGTGCGTGCACATCCTTAAGAAGGTTAAAACGGCAGCCATTTGTTCAGAAGGCTCGCTAGGAAAAGACAGGCTTTCGAGCGCGGATTCAGAGCGAGTGTTGGGTCCTGGGTTTGTTTCTACATCCCCGGAACGCAGTAGCAGGAACAGCATTGAGAAACACTCAAACACAACCTCAAGGAACACTTGTGGGCACGGGAGCAACAGCAAGTACAGATTACTGCTTTTCTTAGCATGGAGGGAAAAAGGCCTAAATACCTGCGGAATGCAGAAGCGCGGTGTGTGAGACATGCTGTCAGCGTTGCTCTCGTGCCCACTGAAGATGTTGTCGGGTTGCCGGTAGTTTAAATAGCCGGTGGGAGCGCACGACATCGTCGATGACGTTGGTGCGTGGCAGGCCGTGCGCAGTGATGGTAGGAAAACCGGCCGCAGGTGGTCATCAGCAAGCACCAATCTGAGGGTATCCTTTGAAGGTGACGACGGAACAACCGGGCTGGATGATAGGGCCCGGGCCGATGTCGATGTGCACAGGAGCAGGAATCCCAAGAATGCCTGCGGAATGCAGAAGCACGGTGCGTGAGGCATGCTGTCAGCGTTGCTCTCGAGTCCACTGGAGATGTTGTCGGGTTGCCGGTAGTTTAAATAGCCGGTGGGAGCGCACGACATCGTCGATGACGTTGGTGCGTGGCAGGCCGTGCGCAGTGATGGTAGGAAAACCGGCCGCAGGTGGTCATCAGGAAGCACCAATCTGAGGGTATCCTTTGAAGGTGACGACGGAACAACCGGGCTGGATGATAGGGCCCGGGCCGATGTCGATGTGCACAGGAGCAGGAATCCCAAGAATGCCTGCGGAATGCAGAAGCGCGGTGCGTGAGACATGCTGTCAGCGTTGCTCTCGTGCCTACTGAAGATGTTGTCGGGTTGCCGGTAGTTTAAATAGCCGGTGGGAGCTCACGACATCGTCGATGACGTTGGTGCGTGGCAGGCCGCGCGCAGTGATGGTAGGAAAACATGCCGCAGGTGGTCATCAGGAGGCACCAATCTGAGAGTATCTTTGATAGTGACGGCGGAAGAACCGGGCTGGATGATAGAGCCTGGGCCGATGTCGAATTGCACAGGAGCAGGAATGCCAAGAATGCCTGCGGAATGCAGAAGCGCGGTGCGTGAGACATGCTGTCAGCGTTGCTCTCGTGCCCACTGAAGATGTCTGGTTACCGGTAGTTTAAATAGCCGGTGGGAGCGCACCACATCGTCGATGATGTTGGTGCGTGGTAGGCCGTGCGCAGTGATGGTAGGAAAACCGGCCGCAGGTGGTCATCAGGAAGCACCAATCTGAGGGTATCCTTTGAAGGTGACGACGGAAGAACCGGGCTGGATGATAAGGCCCGGGCCGATGTCGAAGTGCACAGGAGCAGGAATGCCAAGAATGACTGGGGAATGCCGAAGCGCGGTGCGTGAGACATGCTGTCAGCGTTACTCTCGTGCCCACTGAAGATGTCGGGTTCCCGGTAGTTTAAATAGCCGGTGGGAGCTCACGACATCGTCGATGACGTTGGTGCGTGGTAGGCCGCCCGCAGTGATGGTAGGAAAACCAGCCGCATGTGGTCATCAGCTGGCACCAATCTGAGGGTATCCTTTGATGGTGACGACGGAAGAACAGGGCTGGATGATAGGGCCTGGGCCGATGTCGAAGTGCACAGGAGGAGGAATGCCAAGAATGCCTGCGGAATGCAGAAGCGCGGTGCGTGAGACATGCTGTCAGCGTTGCTCTCGTGCCCACTGACGGAAGTGAATAAAGCTTTCACGAGTAGCTACGCGCGTTTTTTGCACATTGCGCACAATATTTCTGGCGTTCATTTTGCCTCCACACAACAGGTCACCCTCTTGTCGCAAACGTACACAAAGTTAGCCGCACAGGTTCCTTATGAGATATGCGGCCGAGAGCATTGATATGCTGTCTAATGCGTGATAGGTGGGATGTATTCCATGTTTCTCGGACTGCGTTTGCCGACAAAAATTAAAACCATTTTCAGATAATGATGAAATTTGGATAAACATATTGCTTTCCGATCGCGCTCAAAATGTATATTCAGACAGTAGCTCTTAATTCAGGATTTCACACGTTTACCAATAAACTAAACTTTTTACTCACTATACACAATGCACACTACTCCTTGACTCATTGTAAGGAGTAACCGAGAATACGCCTTCATCTGCGTGTTTCTGTAGTGCGCCAGCATTCCTTTAAAGGCTATCTCTACTTGCTGAGAATATTTCATGTGACAAACTTCTGTTTTTATCTCCGCCATGTCTTCTAAATGATATTTCTTTTGGAACCTCTGTACAGATAACAAAGAAATGTCTGCCCATTGGGTGTGAAGTCAAGTGCAAATCTGGAAACCAAGTGGGTGTGCTATATTACCAATCCCGGCGAGACTGCGTGGTAAGCCATGTTTATATATTCTTCATTGTTCACATATATTTAGCTGTGCTGCGATGAATATTTCAGAAAACCTTCATACGCTAGATGTAAAGGTACCCACAAGGGTTCTCAAACCTCAGTAAACTAAAACATAAACATTTTAGGAACTTAAAGAAACTTAATCTGAGCATGTCCTGAAGAATTCAAATTGCGCTTTATTGTAAGACTTGCTAAATGCACCCTTCAGTGCAGGGACACACCACTGGGAAGAGAGGAAATTCAGATTTTTTACAATTTAATATTACGTAAACATTTTCCTCCACCTGTATGTGCTCATAAAACACCTCCTCAATGAAAATGGAACAAAGTCCAATACTAGCCAACGGATCAGGCTAAGCCAATTAGTGCACCGTGCGATGCAAAGCAGTACTGCCGAAGCACTTCTGGATGACCTTGCGAAACGGTACTAACCGCTTAAATCTCGGCAACCTAGTAACCTACAAAAGACGAACTATGACGGTGCCCCAAACTCAGAGCTAGATAAGGAGTTCACAGAGAGCGAAGTACGCTTCGCAATTCACGAACTCAACAGTAACTCATCGGCAGGCCCCGATGGTATCACAAATCGGGCTCTCCGAAATTTAGAGGACAACTCGATCACGTTCCTAACGCAAAAAATCAACGAAGCCTGGAAAACTGGCCATCAACCTGCAGAGTGGAAACATGCCAACACGGTCCTCATCCCAAAACCGGGCAAGCCGCTGGGCCTACCAAACCTAAGGCCAATCTCACTAACGTCCAGCCTAGAAAAGCAAGCCGAACCCGTCATCCTGAATAGACTATCGGAATGCGTAGAAGAAAAGGAGTACTTCCCCTATAAAATGACCGGGTTTAGGCCGGGCCTCTCTACGCAATGCTATGCTACGAATCAAGAAAGGTCTGCTGGATCGCCCCACACGAGACACCATGGCGCTACTCGGACTCGACGTGGAGCACGCTTTTGACAACATCCACCATCAAGCCATTGTTAAAGCCATACTTTACCACAATCTTGAAACACGCTTCTACCACTATGTCTAGGCGTTTCTGGAGGATCGAGCGGCCACTCTCCGGATAGGCGAGCACGATTCGGATAGCTTTGATCTGGGCAATAAGGGAACACCACAAGGCTCCGTACTTTCACTATTCTTATTTATCTTGACGATGACAAAGCTCTCTCGCAGCACTGGGTGAAATTGCCGATGTGGAGCACACCATATACGCAGACGATGTCACCATCTGGAGCAGCGGTGGCAGCGATTCGGAATTGGAAGCTCGCAAGCAAGAAGCCATCTCAGTTACCGAGGCCTATCTCACCCTAATGGGACTTCGCTGCTCTTCTAGAAAATCCGAGCTGCTCATATACCACGCCCCAAGACCAGGGCGCCCGTCCAACGACTGGCGCCAACACCGCACTCCGTGCATAGAGTTACACGACATGGACGGAAATCGCATACTTACGGTTGACAAAATACGAATTCTAGAACTTATCATCCAAAGGAACGGCTCCAACTGGCCGATGCTGGACAGCATCACAATAAAGATTGCGTACGCGATCCGAATGTTTGAGGGCATCAGGAATAGACACAGGGGAGTGAGCGAGGACAACGCCATTAAAATGGTCCACGCTTTTGTACTCTGTCATATCACATATGTGGCTGCGATGCTTAACTGGAAAAAAGAACATCGGAAATGGCTCGAAGTGCACATACTCCGAGCTTTCAAGACAGCGCTGGGGCTCCCCCATAATGCCTCTACTGATCTACTCTTACAGCTAGGAGTCCACAATAACCTTCACGAAATCATCGCGGCTCAGAACACGGCACAGATCACTCGCCTATCAAGCACCAAAGCGGGCCGAGAGATTCTCGTCAAGCTCGGCCTGAACACCATAACAGAAAGGGACAACGTCCTGCAGTTACCTAAATTCATGCGAGAAGCAAATAAAGTGCTCCCCGTTCTAAGAAATATACACCTGGTCCACAATCAAGGGCGAAGACTTGCCCGCGCCAAAGCCCTCGCTGTGGACGCGGCAAGGTTTCCCGAAGAGACAGCTTTCGTGAATGCAGCCTACATACCGGGAAAGCATGTCTACTCGGTAGCAGTAATCGATGGGAACGGGCGAACGCGCAACTCACGCTTTACACCAAGAAGCCAGAGGTAGCTGAACAAGCAGCGATAGCACTAGCTCTCAAAGACTCGAGCTTCACAACGGTATACAGCGACTCTAGAGCAGCCACACGAGCTTTCGCCAAGGGCGGAATAGACAAGACGACGCTACAAATCTTAGGCGGATGTAACATCACCGATCACTCCATCGTTTGGTTCCCTGCACACATGGGGAGCTTAGGGGCGGTCTGCGGAAACTCATCGAGATCGCACACGAGGCGGCGCGAGGACTCATCGACCGCGTTTCTCCGGTTTCCTCCGCTACCCCACATATCGAGTACAGGGATCAGTTATTCACGTACAACGAGCTCACTAAGCACTTATATTTAGGCAGACGAGAGTTTCCCCTCCCGGATAAGAAATTAACTCGCAGCCAGTCGGTCACGATACACTTGCTCCAAACGAACTCATACCCCAACCCCTGGGGCATGAAGCACATCGACCCAGACTACGACGGACAACATGTGTGTGAACAGTGCAGTGAACGTGTAGACTTGAACCATATGCTGTTGGTTGTGCATCGAGTGACGCCTACGCCAAGAACAAGGAACATTGGGACAAAGTGCTAAAGAGTGCTTCCCTTCACGACCAGCTTCGGGCTGTCCAGGAGGCCCGCGCGGCGGCGGAGAACTTCGGGCTGTCTGTGCCGAGGTGGGAGCTGCCTTCTACACCTGGCGCCTAGTCGGGTGTCCTTCACAACCCCTACAGTGGGACATAAAGTTTAACCACCACCATCGACCAAAGCGAAGCCACACGGATGCAAAGGAAAGCTATGAAGCTTTCTGGGAAATTTCGTAGTTAAAGAAAAAAATTCTCCGCCAACACAGCCTCAGCGTTGTACTTAAGAGCGTTAGCTACAGGAGCTTCAAGTGGTTACATTGGTGCACTCAGCAAACGTGGAGAAAGCCAAATTGAAACATCCGCGCTTTTTTTCTTTCCGGAAACATGCCTTCAAGGCCGGAGCAGCGCCATCAACCTCATGAATGTTGCACCACTATTGCAATTTACAGCATTTTTCCTATATCCGGTATATTTCCTCGTAATATTAGTTAATAAATTTTATAAACGTGGGCATCACAATGCGGCGAATTGTTTAACACCACCCGGAACCCTCTGCGACAAACGGTTCGGCCGTTTGTCTCAGTTCGATGGCCGATTAGTGGCACATATATAACGCATCGAAACAATAGGCATATAGAAAGGGATTCATAAAGAGCGGACACACTCATAGGACAATGCGGCCCAACTAACTGTGGCGCACCAGGAGGCTGGGTGAGGGATCTTCCGATTTTGGTTTCACGGGCGAGTAATTTCAATGTTAGCAAGCGCTGCGGCCTGTCGCGCCCTTGTGGCGCATTATTTCTTTCCGCTATGGTTTCCTGCTATTACCTGGTTACTTTAGGTCTAGAAAGATAATAATAACAATCGGTTTTTGGGGAAAGGAAATGGCGCAGTATCTGTCTCATGTATCGTTGGACACCTGAACAACGCCGTAAGGGAAGGGATAAAGGAGGGAGTGAAAGAACAAAGAAATCAAGAGGTGCCGTAGCTGAGGGCTCCGGAATAATTTCGACCACCTGGGAATCTATAACATGCACTGACAGCGCAGAGCACACGGGCACCTTAGCGTTTTTCCTCCATAAAAACGCAGCCGCCGCGGTTGGGTTCGAACCCGAGAACTCCGGATCAGTAGAAGAGCGCCCTAACCACTGAGCCACCGCGGCGGGCAACTGAAAATTGAAAGTTGGATTTTGAGGATTTTGCGCAGGAATGGCACACCTGTGGCTCGATGCTACTAGTGGTACGTGCGCATAGTGACTAGGAAGCGAGAGAGAGAGAAATATCCGCGGCGAGACGCGCGTTGTGACGTCATGTGCTTCCTTGGAGTACCGCACCGCGAAATCGCAAGTTGGCGGCCAGTAAATTTTTCGATTTATACAATGTGAGAAGAGACGAAACGCGTGAAAGCGGCGACATTACGAACAAAGAAAACATGCTTTAACGAACCTCGCATGAGGAACTCTTGATGTACCATATGCAATACTAGAGGATATCTCCCAATGATTTACAAGCATTCCTCTGGTCCCCGACGTTATTATCTGCCCCCCCAAAACCGCAAATTCAATTCCACGCCCAACTGTGCGTTTTGTTCAACAAATGTTTGGCACCGTGACGGCTACAGCACCGGCCATTCTCAAAGTTTGTAGGAGCACTTAGAACAAATGCGCGGGTGCAATTTGCATGTCTTCTCAAGCGTAGAGGACAATGTTCGGCATACGAGCTCCTTCCTTATTTTTATGTGAGTTTATTGAATTGGAAAACATTTAATTCGTCAGAAAAGGCAGAATGCAGACGATCCGTGCTAGGTGGCTATAAGTCCACGGCTGACAGCGACCTGGATAACCCATTCAATGACCCGGGTTTGAACTCCCAAGTCTGAGCTGACCAACACGGCCTCCCACTGCTCGAGAGTAGGAACTTGTATTAGAGATTTCGGGGGCGGCTCCTCTTTACAATTCCACAATAGGTGATCATAAGTGGCTAAATCACCACATAATGTACATGCAGGGTCGTATTCACCGGGGTAGAATTTTGACAACAGGTAAGGCGTCATGAAGGATCGCGTCTGGAGTAGCCTCCAAGTGGTTTCCTGCTCCTTATTAAAGGCTTCGTCTGGAGGAGGGAATATCCTCCTTTCAAGTTTAAAATGATAAGTAATATCGTGAAAAGATGATAGGCCGTCCTTCGAAAAACTCTCAGCAACGACCGCGTCCCCTGCTCAGCTGACGAATCCTCGAGCTGTTATGTGTGCCGCTTCGTTACCAGGGTTCCCCGAGTGAGCCGGGACCCATATCAATTCAATAATTCTGTCTAAGTCTTTGGTTTGACCCAATATGCTCATTGCTGCATGAGAAATTCTGCCCCTCGCATAATCGCGTATGACAAATTTAGTGTCGCTGAGTATGGTAGAGTTTTCCCCTAATGTGGTTTTGAAAAACGCGTTCCTGTGTTGACAGTATTCGGGTGCAATGCGCGTTTTCACTGGAAAAGACGACAGCATTTTCAACACCCTAGTTTCTAATTGTTGAGCCTTTCATGCGTTACTTTTTCTCCCGGCAGTCATTAAAATTACGCACCCTTACTAACAACGCGAGAACGCTTGTTTTCAACAAGTTTGTTCATTTTTTTTCATGTTGACCGAATATTCTACCCGACCGTCAACAAATATCGCTTTCAAGAAGTTGCGTATTGTTGGGGACCATAAAATATTTCGTGTCGCGTAAAACTCAACGCACAACTATGCGCAACTAATCGCAACATAACATGAGCGCGCCAATCGTTAACTGCGCACTGAGCGGCACCACAGCTCGCGCCATACGCGAGCGGGCTGAGGAAACCGTGACTTTCACAGCCGCCATACCGCACCGGGGTGCGTGCTCAGCGAAACTACATGAAATGCAGCGTAGTTTGGAAAAATTGCTAATGTCCTAGTCCAGGGTGTACGTAGCGAATGCGCGGCGACTTGTTCATCGGAAGAGTTTATATAAAAAACCTGTGCATTCACTAGATGCGCTTTTATTCATGATTAAAACTTCAGCCGTCGTGGCCATGTGGTAGCGCCTCAGCCTCAAACGCCAAACGCCCTGTTTCGATTGCCAGTCTCGACACAGGGTTTTTTTTTTGTAGCGGAAGCTACACTAGGCTACAAGTCGAGCATTTCGCGGTACATGCCAGAGGCCAGGTGTGCGCATACGCTGTTACCATGGCAACCGGAGAGGAGCAGTTGTTGCGCCGCGGCCGTGCGCCCGCTCCACCATCGAAAGCGAATGTGACGTCACGCGGATGAGCAGTTGTCTGCATGCGCCGATACTATCATAACAAGAAAGACCCCACGCCTGCACCGCGTTCGTCACCACCGCCTCGCCGCACGCCGCTCTATCACCCGAACCGCGCGTCGTCGCATGCGCAGCATTGCGTATAAAAAACGGAGATGTAATCGGAGGCTGTATCGCAACGCTTGATATGGTCACGTAGTGGTGACGGAAGTCAAAGCAGCGATGAAGACGGATGAAAGGGTCTTCTGAAAGAAAACTGTTTATTGGGGCTGACTTGCACCCAAAATGGACTGAATCACTCGGCGGCGGCGAAGCGACAAGCGTGCTCGGCGGTCGTCGAACAGAATGCCCGCCGCTGTCGGCCGTGCTCAATTTAAAGTTGATAGCGAACTTTCGAGATAAACCGTGAAAAGTTACTGGAACATTCCAGAACAACGTAGAATCAGCTCTGCCTGGCTGCGGTCAATCGAGATAAATCTAGTCGCGTCTTGCGTCGCAAACAAAGCGATAAAGTGGTGTGGCGGCAGATTTGCAAAAAGGATAAGCACAGCAAATATTCGCGGCATTACTCCCCTCTCAAAGAAGCATCGACCCGATGCAGTAAAACAAATAATGTGACTTGTAAGAGAATAAAAACGGATCTTGCGAAAATAGAGCATGGAAATGCAGCGGCCTTTAGCGCGCATAATACGGCTTCAGACGGACACATGGACAACTTCTGGTCGTACGCGGTGTCGCTGGGATGCAGTCATTGCGTCAGGGATGACTTCATAATCCAGTTCACCTAGCCGACGAAGAACCTTGTACGGGCCGAAATAGCGGCGCAAAAGCTTTTTACTCAAACCACGGCGGCGAATGGGCGTCCACACGCAGACTTGGTCTCCTGGCTTGTATTCCTCGTTGCGTCTTCGTAGGTTGTAGCGTCTGGCGTTGGACCGCTGCTGGCCTTTGATCCATAATTGGGCAAGCCTTCGAGCTCCTTCTGCGCGTTGAATGTAGGCGGCAACGTCGACGTTCTTTTCTTCTGTAACGTTTGGCAGCATGGCGTCTAGCGTGGTCGTGGCCTCCCTGCCGTGGACGAGCCTAAAAGGCGTCATCTGGGTGGTCTCCTGCACTGCGGTGTTGTAGGCGAAGACGACGTAAGGCAGGATGACAACCCACGTTTAGTGTTCGGCATCGACATACATGGCGAGCATATCGGCGATGGTTTTGTTCAGGCACTCGGTCAGTCCGTTGGTCTGCGGATGGTATGCAGTTGTTCTCCGGTGGCTGGTTTCGCTGTAACGCTGGGTGGCTTGTGTTAGTTCCGCCGTGAATGCTGTTCCTCTGTCAGAGATGAGCACATCGGGGGCAGCCGTGTCGACGAAGATTGCACACCACGAAAAATTTGGCGACTTCTGTTTCTGTTCCGTTCGGTAGGGCTGTCGCCTCGGCGTAGCGGGTCAGGCAGTCGGTCGCTATGATGATACACTTATTTCCAGATGTTGACGTTGGAAAAGGGCCAAGCAAGTCCATGCCGATCTGCTGAAAGGGCCTTGAGAGAGGTTCAATGGGGTTCAGAAATCCTGCCTGTCGTGTGGGAAGGGTCTTTCGTCGCTGACAATCTCGGCAGGTTTTCACATAGTGTGCGACATCGGCAGACAGTTGGGGCCAGTAACACTTGTCTTGAATGCGGCGGAGAGTGCGAGTAAACCCGAGATGTCCAGCTGTCGGCTCGTCGTGTGAAGCTTGTAGAACTTCTTCGCGGAGACAAGCAGGTACAACAAGGAGGTAGGCTGTTTTGCTCGCTGCAAAGTTCTTCACAAGGACCTCATTCTGCACACAGAAGGAAGACAGTCCTCGCTTGAATGAAGCAGGGGGTGAAGAAACCTTGCCTTCCAGGTACTAGATGAGGCATTTTAGTCGGGGTCCGAGCGTTGCTACTGAGCAAAAAAACTTGGTCTGATGGGTCCCAGGAAGGCGTCCTCATAGTAGTCCACCGGCGGTGTATCTACAGGGGCTCGTGAGAGGCAATCGGCGTAATAGTGCTTGCGTTCGGACTTGTAAACGACGGTGACGTCAATCTCCTGAAAACGCAGACACCATCGAGCTAGTCGGCCTGATGGTTCCTTCAAATTGGCAAGCCAGCAGAGCGCGTGGTAATCGCTGACCACCTTGAACGGTCGTCCGTAGAGGTAGGGGCGGAATTTCGACGTAGCTCAGATGATGGCAAAGCACTCTTTCTCAGTTGTCGAATAGTTAGCCTCGGCTTTGGAAAGGGAACGGCTAGCGTATGCGATGACTTTCTCGAGCTTGTCACTTTTCTGAACGAGGACGGCGCCTAGTCCCACGCTGCTTGCATCGGTATGAACTTCAGTATTGGCGTTTTCATCAAAATGCGCAAGGATCGCCGGGGACTGTAAACGACGCTGAAGTTCATTGAAGGATTGCGGCGCTTCCCATTTAAACGGCACGTCATTTGGGTCAGCGGCTCGGCGATGCGCGAAAGGTTTTTCACAAATCGTCTCCGCGGCGGCTGCGTTTTTATGGAGGAAAAACGCTAAGGTGCCCGTGTGCTGTGCGATGTCAGTGCACGTTAAAGATCACCAGGTGGTCGAAATTATTCCGGAGCCCTCCACTACGGACCTATTTGTTCCTCTCTTCTTTCACTCCCTCCTTTATCCCTTCCCTTACGGCGCGGTTCAGGTGTCCAACGATATATGAGACAGATACTGCGCCATTTCCTTTCCACCAAAAACCAATTATTATTATTATAAATCGTCTCATCTGTGACGTATTTACCGGGGCCAGATTTCGCCGAGTGTCCGCTCTTTATGAATCCCTTTTTCTACGGTACAGATATGAGTTCAGGCGCTACGCGCCCACTATTGCTATTGGATACAGCCTGGTCACGCGGAAACTGTTTTGGTCAACTTTGCTGTTCTGGGTTACCCGCGTTCGACCCCGACCGCGGCGACCGCGTTTCAATGCAGCTGAAACGCAAAATGCGCCTGTGTAGTGTACTGTGCGATGTCAGTGCACATTAAAGATCCCCAAGAGGTCGATGGATGGATGGAAAAACTTTATTTTCGTCAGAGAGCATGTGTGGACGATTCCGTGTCAGATGGCTATCAACCCATGGCTGACGGCGACCTGGGTGGCCCACTCCACGGCCCTGGTCTGGACGACCGGGTCTGAGCTGGCCAACACGGCCTCCCACTGCTCGAGGGAAGGATCACGCATAATGTCCGCCGGTGGCGGTGCTATGCTACAGCTCCATATTATGTGGTCATAGGTTGCCAATTCGTGACACCATTTGCACTCCGGCTGAATGTCCGGGTAGATTTTGCTCAATACGTATGGGTTGAAGAAACATCTAGTCTGCAATCGTCGCCAGACGCATTCCTGCGCCTTCACCAATTGCTTGTCCGGGGATGGGTAAATCCTACGCTCAAGTCTGAAATGATTAGTAATGTCATGAAAGGATACCAGCCCATATCTCGTGGACCTTCCCGGGACGTCCAGCTCACCTACTCGGCTGACGAAACCTCGAGCATTCATGTGAGCCGTCTCGTTCCCAGGGTTCCCAGAGTGTGCAGGTACCCAGGCAATTTCCGTCTCCGTAATCCCTCGCTCCGTGGCCCGATTCAGCAACCGCGCCGCTGTGACAGATATTCTGCCCCTCGCCAAATTTCGGATGGCTGCTTTTGAATCGCTGAAGATCAGGTCAGCATTACTACTAGTCATAGCTAGTGCTATCGCCGCTTCCTCAGCAGTTTCTGGGGAGCGGGTTTTGACTGATCCAGAGGCGATCAAGCGTCCTCGCCCGTCCACCACCGCAATTGCAAATGCATCCTTGTCCTTATACTCGGCGACATCTACATAGACTGCCCCGTTGTATTTCCCGTACTTAGCATGTAAAGCATTGGCTCTTGCCTTCCTGCGGTCCTCATGATGTATTGGATGCATGTTCTTGGGCAAAGGTTTTATGTACAAGCCCTTGTGCATTTCCCGCCTCATCTGAATTTTCGTGTCACCGGCTGGAACGTCAACTCCAATGCCGATCCTTTCCAATATGTCCCTTCCTGCTTTTGTTCTTGAAAGCCTACCGAGCTGCATCACCAAGTGCGCCTCCCGTAGTTCTTCTAGTGTGTTGTGAACCCCTAATCCCAGCAGCCTTTCGGTAGACGCATTTTGAGGCAACCCAAGGGCCGCTTTATACGCCTGCCTAATCATAGCCTCCACCTTTCCTTTTTCCACCGCGTCCAACTTCAAGAGGTCGAAATTATTTCGGAGTCCTCCACTACGGCACCTCTTTCTTCCTTTCTTCTTTCACTCTCTCTTTTATCCCTTTCCTTACGGCGGGGTTCCGGTGTACGCCGATATGTGAGACAGATACTGTGCCATCTCCTTTCCCCCAAAAACAATTTCTCAATTGCTCACCTTCATTGTAGGCATACGCGTTCTTGACAAACCTAAGTAGTAAGAACTAACATTGTTAAAAAAATTATTGTGGATTAGCCCCGCTAATCTAGGATATAGAAAGCGAAAGCGAGTTTGAGGTGTCCACTTTGCAAAGTTGCCAACGCCAATGAACTCTATGAACGCCATCAGCTCACTTATTTTGTTTGGTATTTGAGGAAATGAAATAGCACAGTAACCGTCTCACATATCTCGTTGGACACCCCAACCGCGCCGAAAAGGAATGAACAAAGCAGGGAGGAAACGAAGAAAAAGAAACCTGAAAATTAAAAGTTGCATTTTGAGGAAAGGCGCTTCGCTGCGCAGCGGCGGAACACCTGTGGCTCGGTGTTACTAGTGGCGCATGCGCAGTTATGCCTAGGGAGCGAGTGAGAGAAATGCGCCGTGTGTCGTCATTGCTCCTCGCGCATGCGCAGCACGCCTCTCCAGGAAACAAGCGAAACTGCTCAACCTGCGGCCAGTAAAGCTTTCGCGTTAAAAGAGAGACGCTGAACAATGCAAAGCTAATGTTCGTCGTTATGAGCCTTCCTGGCTTAAACAACAGCACAAGCGAGCATAACCAAACCTTTCGCATGTATAACCACGCTTAGGTGATCTATTTTTTATTTAGTAACCACCTCGGTTACCACGGCAACCACTCGGTTACGATTTGCTGTACAACACAATACCTTGAGACCCGAAACGCCAGAAGGAGAGGTAGTGCTCTAAAGCACTATCAAATACATTAAAACTCCCGCCGGATTTTCTAGTAAGTTGGCTAGCAATGCTTTTGCCTTAAAATATTTTCCGGCATGCGCCATGATTTTTTACCTGGGTGACAGAGACAGTGGCGCGACTCTCCGATTTACGCCAAGGAATCGGAGTCGCGCCACTGTCACTGGACGGGACTCCTATTCCTTGGCGTAAATTGGCGCGGTACCTTTGCCTGGACATCGACTAGCGCCTTTCCTTCGGCCCCGCGGTGACCAAGGCTTGTCTGCAGATGAAGAGGATCACCGCCGCCGTGCACAAGCTCACCGCTCGAGGCCAGGGCATCTCCCAGTAAGCCGCGCGGCGGCTATACAATGTACAATGCCGCAGCTTTGGGGGCGGCGCTCAGTGGGCTGCCGCTCGTCACGGTGCGCAAGCCGTGCTGGAAGAAACTCGAGCTCCAGCACCGCAAGTCCTTGCGCGTGTGCGAAGGGCCTACCCAAAAACTCGCAGTGCGTCGCAACGTTGGCCGAGGAAAGAGCGTGGTCACTTGAGCTCCAAGCAGCGCGCAGGGCACTGAATCATATCAACCGGCTTCACCGCGCCCCGGAGGGCGGCTTGCTGCTACAGCGTATGCGCTCGCACCCGCGCTCACGATTGGGCGCGGCGCTGCTCGAGTATGAGCAATTGACTCAAGGCCCAACCCCCTACGGCTCCTGCGCGCCTTGGCCTGCTGCCTCGGACTAACAGCGAGAAATCGTCGGCATCGCGGGAAAGCGCAGCACACCCATCTGTGCTGTGCAGCAGCAGGCCAGACAGAGCCGTCATACACGAGGAGCTCCAGGAGCATCTCCTCGTGTACGCCGACGGCTCAGTGGCCAGCGACAGCCGATTCCTTGCATCGGCGGTTACCATCCCCGCCCTGCGACTGTACAGGCAGCAACACGTCACCTTCCTCGGCTCCTCCACAATGGCGGAGCTGATGCGGATCCGGCTCCGGCTGGACCTGCTGCTCACCCTCTGCCCTCCGCCGCAAGAGTGCTCTGCTGTGCAGCTGCCGCGCCGCCCTCAGCCGCCTGCATTCTGACGGCCGCGGTACCCAACTAGTGCGGGAAATTCGCTCGCGCATCGAGCGCCCCGCGCAGACAGTATGTACCGTGCGTGCACAGTGGGTGCCCGGTCACTGCGGCATCGCCGGCAACGAAGAAGCTCACGACCTCGCGACCGCTGCACATCAACTACCCACCAGCGATCTGCCCCTTGCGCTGGAGGACGTGCGTGCGGCCATCCACGGCCATCTCCGAAAGCAGCACCTCTACCCACGCATCGCAGGAGAGGAGCGCATCGACAGTATCACCGGGTGTCGCGCACTTACACGGTCGCAACGTGTAATGATCCTCCGCGCGCGCATTGGCTTCGTGTGGCCCGGGGAACGACGGGAGCGTCACGGAATCGCGACGAGTGATTTGAGTGACGGATGCGGTGCAGTGGAAACACTATAACATCTGCTCCCTCACTGTGCCGCGTTCGCCGATGCTCGTCGCGATATGCTTGCGGCCTCTTGGGCGCTGGGCATACTACCAGATTCCCTCAAGACGCTATTGTGGCCGCTGGGCAGTGTGCGCACTCGTGAGCGAACCTTGGTGAGCCTCTGTGCATTCCTCGACCACACGGGCTTGACCTCCCGTCTGTTCTCTGTCAGTTAGTTGTTACACGGATTGACCGAACGCTCCGCGAGTTCTACCTTGAACGAATAATATCTGGACGCCCCACTCCAGTTGTAGCCAACACATTGCTGTGCGCGTGTGTTTTAATTCCTTCATCATGAACTAATCACGCGCACAACCTGGACACATTTGTTAATTTCTAAATAGTTTTGTATATATTACATCTCTCCCTATCCTCTCTCTCTATCTCCTGACCTCTTTCATTTTATTTCTCCATTCTGCCTTCTATCCTTTATTTCCGCTGACCCTGCTCAGGTGCTTCAGTATCGATGGCAGATGCCGGGGCTAGCAAAAATCTTTTCCTTCCGTTTTACTATTATTTCAATAAAAAAACACTAATTGGGTGTCATCTCTTTCAGCTCTTTTGATTGTGCAGTTTAGTCTTATTAGAGATATCTGCAACGTTCTTCTGCAACGTTGCTCTCATTTTTGCACAGTTTTAATTTTAAAAAACGCGCAACTAGAACAATGAAGCAGAGCCATGCAAGAAGGATACTTCTTTAAAAAGGCGACCTGAATTTTTTTGAAAAATTCACTTCTATATTCAGTGCTTGTTCCCCTATATCGCGTCTAATACAGTGTCGGTCTTCGAAAAACTGTAAAGGCTTCACCGAGGATTGTCCGGACCCCGTAGAGTATCTGTAATGGGTCCAATTGCATTTATTTTTGGAAATGTGGTGGAGAGTTCTAAGGATGCTTCACTCCCGCCACCGGTTGGCCCGGTATTGCACTGCCTCCGTGATCGGCCTTGACTTTAGCGCTTCTTAACTCTCCTGTCTTTCTATCCCATTTTCAACTTTTCTACTCTCTGCACGTGGTAGCGATTGTGGCTCGGCTTGAGCCAGTGGGCAGGCGTGTGCACTTTCCTTTTCTTTCTTCCTGGAAACCACAGACAGACAGACAGTAAAGGCTTCTGGCTCCAACAGCACTCCAAAGCTGCAACGTACACATTGCACGCTTGCCGTCAAAGTTATTGGTTTATTGAGGTTCATCAACATTTCAAAGCGACCAAGGCTATCAGGGATGCAGTGGTGGAGGGCTCCAGAAATTTCCACCACCTCTTTCCTGCATTGACAACGCAATCTGCACAGGCCGCTGGAATTTTGCCTGCATCGAAATTCGTCCGCCGCGGCCGGGATCAAACCTGCGTCTTTTTTTAAGCGGAAGCTTTACTTGCCGCGAACTTGCGATTTCGCCGTGAAGTTGCTCCAAGGAGGCACATGACGCCCCAACGCGCGCCTTGCCGCGGAGCCGAACCGTTCTGGCCGGGCCGGCGGCGGCTGGCGCACTCGCCGCGAAACAGAGACGTGCTCCAAGGCTCGCCAGTGCGGTCAGATTGCGCCGAAGCCGCCGAACGCGTCGGCGGTAAAGCACAGTTGGAGTATAGAAGGTCTTGCTTTGGCCGACGTGACGTCGCTGTGCTGCGCGCGCGCAAGCGTTATGCCGGTGAATAAACGCGCCTTAACAGAGCCTTCGCTTAACCGCTAACCAATGTATTCAGTGACGGCATCTATGGGAGCCACTGAAACCACCTGCACACTCACTGAATAAAAAAAAACCTGTGCCGAGGCATGCAATTGAACCAGGGCCTTTGGCGTTTAAGGTGCAGATGCTACCACTTTAAAACGATGGCGGAAGATTTAACCATGAATAATGGCGCTTCTAGTGAATGCACTCTTCCGATGCAGAAGTATCCGTGCTTTCACTACGTATATCTTGACCTAAGAGAGCTAGGCCATAAGCAATTTTCTTAAGAGCGTTAGCTCTTACTCATCGCGTTTCGATATTTCGTGAGGTCTGCTACCAACCTTGTCACAGCGCCATCTGTGGCAGCAACTACTCATCGCGTTTCGAGATTTCGTGAGTTCTCCTACCACCCTGAGATCAAAGCACCACCTGTTGCAGCAACTAGAAAACAGTGCATCTCGCATTGAGACTTGTAGCGCGATATATAATAGCATTGTAGGAACAAGCACCTGCCGCGTACCATTGATGACTTCACGGACCAATTTGGTGCATAAAGGTGGAACTATGTGAGTATGACGTCAGGAGACGAAAAGGCGGCATAGTTTCGGTTTCTCGAATCTAAGATGGCGGCCATTAAAATTGTTGTGCCCTCTCATCTCTTCCCCACCTCAGAAAAAAATATCCTACAAAGGGGAGGAAAACTGTCCGCTATGGGAGCGCTATACATGTCACATTCGTTCCGCTATATATACAACTGGCACCCATCCGAGACAGTTCTATACCGAATTTGGTAGGAAAAGAAAACCCAATGGGTTGTGGTATAGAAATAAAAGCACATTTAAATAATAGGAAACAATGTACACATGCAAATAATAATTGAAGCGTTACCTACCGCAATCCGAATTCCAGGCCCACCTTGACCCCCCAAAGAAGCAAATTTCGTTTGGGATGTATCTTGAGGGGTTGCAACCCGACAATGGGTAGACATGCATCGTAATTTATCTGATAGATGGCGCTAAGCGGCGATCGTTCCGCAAGGCGGCGTGCGTGCACGCGTAGCCGAGCATGGTGGCAATCCACCCCGTGTCAAACGGTATTACATTCCTTTTCTCGATACGAGCGGCGTGTTCTTCTCCGCTGTCCTCGTCTAGTATCCAAAACATTTAACGCTCGTTACTTCAACGTCTTCCAGGCGGTGGCGGCCTTTTCTTAGCAGCCGAGCGCCATGATCTCTGAGTCACCGCGGCGGCAATGTACTGGTAACCTTGGCAGGAGTTCAAATGTAAATACACCATTCACATGGCACTAAGGCTGCATACTCGCCGTGAAGGTGAAATCATTAGTGTGTTCGAATGCCTGTCTGGAGCGAGACAGCAACATAAGAGACGTATGCTACCTGCAATGATAAATCGTATGACACTCCAGCCGCAGTGGCCTAGTCGTTATGGCGCTCGGCTGCTGACCCGAAAGACGCTGGCTCGAACCTTGTCGGGGGGGTCGAATTTCCATGGAAGTGAAATTCCAGAAGCGCGTGTACTGTGCGATGTCAGTGCACTTTAAAGAACCAAAGGTGGTCGAAATTTCCGGACCCCTTCACTACGGCGTCCCTAATAGCGTGAGTGAGTCGCTTAGGGACGTTAAACCCAATAAACCAACAAACCAAACCAAATCGCATGACACCACCCGCAGCGGTGAACGCCGACAAGTTGCGTAACAATTCTAACGCGATAGCGTTAATGATCTCCTGTCACAGAAAAACCGGTGAAAGCGTTTTTCACCGTTAGTGTTGGCATTGTAGCACGATAATCTCGAAATTCAAAAAAAATCGCCAAAGCTAACTCAGTGTTCAACCTTCGAGCTTCAGCTACGGAAGGTGGTGAAAAGCATTTAATTAGCTATATATACAGAGGTGCTCAGGCAGAGGCCCCTAGTGGGTCTCGTCCCTTATAACATAGAGGGCGGAGTCCCTTATTCCGGGACTCCGTTGAGCCTGACCGCGGCTCTGATTCACCGCACCTGGGCCTGTTGGGCCGATAGTTTCTGGCAGCCGAGCAGAGCCGCCTCCCAGTCCTGTCGGGTAGGTGATGGGGGGAGAGAAGGATTTCACCTGCATACCCAAAACATGTGAAATGTGCCGGCCACCTCCCCACAGAATGATCAGCGGCCGAAAAAAGAATCAATGTGCTTGAGAACCGTCGCGCACAGCAGGGTGTATCTAAAGAGTCTAAAGAGAGTTCGTTCGCCAGCTTTACCCCGTCCCTCCATAGGAACTGGGTAGCGCCGGTGTTCGGCGTGGTAGTGCTCAGCAATATCTTTAAGGAAAAGAAGAGGGCTGTGACCTGGGCTAAGGTTATTCCAAGGAACGACTGATGTCCGGTAAGTTAGTGCGCGGGGTGCCTCATGCGCTGCTTCGTTACTTGGCATGCCTTGGTGTCCGGGGACCCCTATGATTCAGCGATGAGTTCGATCGCAGTCGCGAGTACTGTGGCGCGGAAATCTGGTGTGCAAGTGGATTGATCCAACCGAACACTATGTTACGACAGGCTCGGCGAGAGTGTTTGAGGAATAATTTAGAGTCGGGATTGGAAGCTGCGAGGGCAATCGCTACCTCATTCGCATGGTGGTGGTGGTGGAAACCATTTATTGCAAAGTAATGCAGAGGGGGCAAACCCCTTGACATAGCACTTGGCAATCGTTAGGAGGCTGCCCTTACAGGGCAAAAGACAGCCCTTGGAGGAGTATCCGCTTCAGGGCGTCAGTAATTATCCGGCACTGGTCAGCAGCAGCGAAGCTGGCCAGGAAAGTCTCCCAGTATGACTCCGCCGTGGTTGGGGATGGAGGGTGTGGGAAGATAGGACATGTGAGGAGGGCGCGAAGAAAGTCTCCCGGTTTCCCGCACAGCTAACAGGAAGAGAGAAATTGATCAGGGTAGCGGGCATGAAGGCGAATAGTGTAGGAAGCAGCGGGGGGGTCTAGATTCGGCGCCAGCTGGAGGCCTGGGTTAGGGTTAGGGAGGGAGTCGGTGGTGCGTAAACATGCCGGGTATCTCGGTAGTAGGTAAGAATATCTCTGAATGTAAGCAGAAGCTCCTGGTATAATGGAGGAGGTCCAACTCATCCTGAAAGTCAGACCTCATGTGAAGGAGTGGACCTCCTCGTTACCCGGGAGGCCTCCGTGTGCGGGAGTCCGGATAAGGGCTACGGGGAGGGTGTGGTGCCAGAAGCGTAGAAGCCAAGCCGGGGTGCGGGATATCAGGCCTTTGGCGAAATTGAATAGGGCGGATTTTGAGTCGGAGAGAATTTTGGTGGCAGAGATGGATATGAGAGCTAGTGCATTGGGCGCTTCCTCGGCAGTTTCCGATGTGTTTGTGGTGACGGATCCTGATGCGATTAGTCGGGTCTGATTATTAGCGACGGCGAGAGCCATGCGGGAGCCCGACGAATACGCTATCGCGTCCACGTAGGCTACCTCGGAACTGTTGCCGTAGAGCTTGTGCAGGGCTTTTTGGCGTGGGCTGCCCTGCATTCTCAGTCGTTCTCGCAGTTCATGTTCTTAGGGATTGGAAGGATGATGAGATGGGAGCGTAGGTCTGGAGTTAGGGGAAACCCTTCGGTAGGATGGGTGATCGAGGTGATGCCTCGCTGACGGAGTGGAGTGTGGCCTGCGGCGGTACTCGACAGGCGAGTCAGCTGTGCTGTTAGAGTGGCTTCTGCCATCTCCTCAATCGTGTTGTGGGCTGTGTTGCACGTCATGCACGGCTCGTACGGCTTGGTTAGAACGTGGATTTGTTTTTCATGTGGTCTTTCACATGATATTAAAACAGCGAACCCGGCCACGGCGGCCACGCTTACGATTGAGGCGAAACGCAAAGGCGCCCGTGTGCTGTGTAATGTCAGTACAAGTTAAATATTCCCAGGGGGTCGAAATTATTGTGGAGGCCTCCACTACAACACCTCTTTCTGCCTTTCTTATCTCACTCTTTACTTTATACTTTCCTTACGGGACGGTTCAGATGTCCACCAAGATGCGAGACGGATACTGCATAATTGTTGTCATGTATGAGGAATTTGACTATTGTTCACGATGTCATATGTGGTATCTGTTTACTTAAAAGGCCCAGGTGTATCAGGGTGCTGATTCATTTCTATTATTGTGTTGGAATTATTTAAACGACTTCCGTCCTTTCAACAGAAAGTTGGAATCTGGCCTTATAAATGTGGTCTTCTGTGTTGACTCTCCCTTCCTGGTGGGCAATTTCATGGCCCCTGGACACCATATTTTAATGTCGCCGGCCTAGGATGTGTGATATGCATGTGAGCCAGCATGTGCAATGCATACGCAATTTCCTCAAGGGTTGTACATCCGGCTTCATAGATTGTGCAGTCACTCTCCTTCCCAGCGGACATTATTCATTGAACACCTCATAGTTTGATTACATCCCACACCGTATTTAATATATGTATGACCGCCCTGTTTGCCACGGATCTCCGAGAAGAACACTCGGACCGAAAGAATGGACTAGGCGACAGGTGTACACACACCGACGCAGATTTAATTCCCCCTACGTGACACACACTAGAACACAAAACTAACGAAACTGACACAAAACACAAAGACTATAAATTCACACTACCCGGGCACACTGCTACCAGCGTCTACTACTAGCGTTCTACTATTAGTGGTCGGCGTTCGTGCTCACGGTTGGTTCGGAGCGGCTGCGGCCTTGTATGGACTCAGTAGCCGGCGCCGAGGCGGCATTCGACGTGCTTGTGCTGGTGTCGCTGGCGGCGTCGCTCGCTGCGTCGTACAAGCTCCCGGTCCAAGCGCCCGTGGAGGTGATGCCGGTGTTTTTGGCGTTGGGGGCACCACCCGGATTGGTGGAAACAGCTCTGGAGACACCCCTGGCCGTAGCAGGTGGTAGCGTCCTCCGTTGACTCCCCGGAACGGGCTCAGGAACCGCAGGAAGTCCGTGATGCAAAGCCGTTGAACGCGAGCTCACCGGTGCAATAGCCGGCGTCGCTCTCTTCCAGCCGAAGTGTCCCTGACCCGCCGGTTCCTCCGCTTCTCTGTTCTTCCCCCCGTGCCTCACTCTCCCTCGCCCTTTTATAGCTTTGGCGTTAGTCCACGTAAGCCTTGTCGTCGTCGTCTTCTTCTTTTTCTCTTCTCCAGCAATCATCTCTTCTCCACCTCACCGAATGCTTCTCCACCAAGCATCTCTCTCCACATCGCCGAATGCTTCTTCTTCATATTTATTCTTCTACCGTCTTCTTCACGTCGTCCACGTCGTCCTCTTCACACGTCTTTCCTTCATAATTTTATTTTAGACTCTTTAATATATGTGACGCTGGCCCCCTCTCTCAAGTTTTTCCATGAAAAACTGCTCACGATATACTCATCTTCAAGGCATCCAGCCAACCGACTATCTTCTGTGTCGATTCTGGACCCAGCACACAACATACCGCAGATATCCAGAACACACCAAAAGCACACCGCCAACACTAAAAATTCACTAGAAACCCCCTACTTTGGCTGGTTGCCTGTTTCCGCAATCAAAACAAGTTTTAGTCATTAAAGCATAATGTTCTATCACTTATAAACAAATATCCAAAGAAATTTTTTCCATCTAAAAAAGAATGTAAAAAAATATTTCTGTAACCTCGACTGAACTCTTACGTGTCACTCTGATTTGATGTATCTTGCCTTGGTTTTATAGTGTCTAATTGTTCTTTGACCGTGTGCTTCCATATCACCTAATAATTTTTCTTTTTGTCTCACTGTTTGTTTCATGCATATACACGCTTTTGAGACCTGCTTTATAGACCATATATTTTCAATGTGATCTTTGATGATTGCGGTTTTCTTTCTTTTGTTGATAATCTGGGTCGACTGCTGTCTTGTAAGGTAGCCCCTGGGCCGTCGTCATGTTGCGTAGTGCAACTTTTAGTCCAGGGGACCATTCAGAGTTTGCGTTTGTGCCGCTCCGGAAAATAAACGAATTGAATTGAATCGAATTAAAAATTCGTAGAAAACCTGCGCAAAACTTAGTGTGAAGAAAGCACATTTAACTACATCAGCGACTTTTTGCAACATAGACAAGCCCACATTGGAATTGCTGATATTAGTTCCAGCCAATTAATATGGTGGGAAGAAGAGGAAGACGACGCTGCTCGATCTGTTGTCACCTCAGCTCAGTAATTTTGCCTTGTTTTCTAGTTATTACCTAGGTTATTTCCATCTTTGGAAGACGGCCGCGTATTTAAGGCGGTACTGTCCCTACGGGAAGGGTACGGCAGCTCCGGCGCCGGTATCCTTAAAGGGACAGCGCCATCCGAAGGAGCCCAGTGGGGCGGAGGCGCCCATGGCATCACATGGCGGGGATCTGCCAGTCATCAGGGACGTCCAGCAGTGCAGTGCGTCATCATCGCTCAGTGGGGACGACTCAACTATCGTCGCCTCTGACGAGGAAGTGGCTGACATGGCGGAAATGGACAACGATGGCTTCAAAGTGGTGAGTCATCGGAAGCACCGGACAGTCGGCATCCCAGTGATAGTTCAGCCAAAAGAAAAAGGAGTTGACTTCAGAGAGTGGAACCCTATCAGGCTGTTCGATGATATTAAAGTACTACTGGGATCTGCTCCGATTCGCAGTCGCTTCACAACGCAAGGGGCTCTTCATCTAGATATCTCAACAGAAGAGCAAGTAGACATTCTTCTGCGGTGCTCTCAGATCGGTGCCATACGAGTTCAAGCCCGGATGCCACACTCCTACATGACTAACACATGTGTTATAAGGGGAGTACCAGTGTGGTATTCGAAAAGTGCCCTTCTTGACTACTTGAAACCGCAAGGAGTTCTGCACGTGCGACGGTTAATGCGCCGGGTGGAGCCTGGAGGACAACAATGGGCAGCGAAGCCTACAAACTCTATTGTGCTAACGTTTGCTCCCAACACCGATCGCCCTGGAATAATTGACCTTGGTTTCACCAAACATGCAGTCCACGAGTTCGTTGAAGCTCCTCCCCGGTGCTTCAGGTGGCAACGCTTTGGACATGTAGCGAGAGTTTGCAACAAAGATCAACGTTGCAAGCGGTGTGGTGGTGGCCATGATTACAAAGAGTGCAAGGCAGAGTTTGCTTGCGCTAATTGTGGAGGTGACCATCCAGCGACTTTCAGTGGCTGCACATTCCGTGTAAGCGCCTTACACCGTCGCAAGTCCTTCATTAGTGGCCCCAAACCACAACCTACTGAGAAGCCGATACATGGAAGTGAAGAGTTCACTGCGCTCGAGTCGCAAGCTCGGGACGCGGTAGCAAGCGACGTCGCTGCACGACCTGATCCGAGCAAGTCGGAAACGGCCTCCGAGGGTGCGTTGGCTGTTCGATCTGCTTCTGCAAAAAGTGTCCATGTTCCTCAGCGACCAGATCACTGCAAGACTCGACAACATGGAGGACATCCCCTTGCCTTAAAAGAGATGCAGACACCAGCTACCGTGGCCAAGAGTGGGTCCCAGTCCCCGTCTTTTGTCGAAGTGGTGCGCCAGTGCGTGCAGCAAAATTAGGAGCTCAAAAGCCGGAATCTCTCCGACCTTCTACGCGTTTTGTTTGATGTCCTGCGTTCATTTAGCCAAGCGATGCAGCCTGGCACTTTGAAGAACCTTATACAGCTGGTGCTTTCCATTTAGACCTTGATCACCGCCTTCGCAGAGAACTTCAACTCCTAGATGGCTAGTTTTCTTCAACCTGTTGCAACTAAAACCCTAGAAAAGTGCCGTTTATCATACAATGGAACTGCGCTGGGATTATAAGTCGATTAGCAGAACTAAAATTGGTCTTGAAAGAGAACTGTGTTCCAGTACTGGCCCTCTCGGAGGCTGGCTTGCCAAGCGGGAGGTCTTAGCCGGGATACGTCGCCCACAAGAATTGCAGCATCAAGTCTTTTTCCGCGGGAATTGCCGCCCTTTACATACGAAGGAAGATTCCTCATGTGGCTTTGAACGTCACCGATCTTAGCACCGACAGTATTGAGGTAGTGGCTGTGAGGATTCGGCTCGCCTTCCGAACTCTGTCCATTGCATCAGTATACGTGCCCGCGGAAGAAGGTCGATATGGCTTTGTTTCTCCAGCAACTTTGTGAGCGCTGCCCAGCACCGAGGTGACTTCAACGCCCACCACCCTGCCTGGGGTGACAGGAACACAGATCCTCGCGGACGCCAACTAGTAGAAGTCATCGACAGTTTGGACCTGTGCGTGGCCAATGACGGAAGTTCCACTTTCTTTCGGCCTCCAGCCTCACCCACATCTATAGACCTAACCTTACATTCACCTGACGTCCGTGTGCAGTGGTCAACTAGAGCTGACCGAATGGGAAGTGATCACTACCCGATATTTGTGTTTACTGCCGACTTCCATCTGCGTGGTCCTAAAATTTGCCATGTTGTTAATTGGGACAAATACAGGGAGCACTTAGCCTGTGTTTCCGGTGATGTGACAGACAAAATAATTTATGCTAAGATGGCTGCTACCACGGCGCTCAAGCTAGCTGATCATTTTCCGACTCCGGATTTAAAACTCAGGAACCTCTGCGCAGCGCGCAGAAGGGCGGAGCGACAACTGTTGCGGAAGGACGACAGAGCCTTGAAGACAACTTTCAACAGGCTCAACTCTGCCATTAGACGTCATGCGAACAAGCTCTGTAGGTCCCAGTGGGCATCCATTTGCGCTATTTTGACTGTTTTCTCACCGATAACGAGAATTTGGCGTGTCGTTGACAGTCCTGCTGGTGGCTCTCGTCCGAGTAAACCTTTCGAGGCGCTTGCATTGCGCACGCAGAAACATCTCGTGTGCTTGGCAGAGGAATTTGCGGATGCATTTGTAAATTCCAGACCAGGCATTCGTCCCTGCGCTCTACCTGCTACGTCTCCTTCTGTTATGGACGCCCCGTTCACACTTCGAGAACTACAGACAGCGCTCAGCAGCCTGCGGCGTCGCTGTGCACCAGGTCTTGACGGCATTACCAATCAAATGTTACAGAACCTGCCTCTGGAACACCGTAAGATGCTCGTAACCTATCTCAATCGAGTGTGGGAGTCTGGTGACGTTCCCCCATCATGGAAGGTGGCTTGTGTAGGCCCACTGCTGAAGGCCAGCAAAGAGATGACAGACGCGGCCTCGTATCGTCCTGTATCGCTGACTTCGTGTGTGGCTAAGCTCATGGAGAAGATGGCAAGTAAGAGTTTGTCTTGGTGGCTTGAGGATAGAAGGTCACTACCAACATGCATGACTGAATTCCGCACAGGTTTAAGCGCGCAAGATAGCGTCCTGGACTTGATAAGCCACATTGAACAACAGAGTGCTTTTGGACTTTCAACACTAGCTATTTTCCTAGACGTATCAAAGGCTTATGATAGCGTCTTCCAGAGCTCAATACTGAATAGTCTGCAGGTCATAGGCGTACAGGGCTATCTTCTGCGATTCATTCACTCATTTCTCAGTGATCGTAAATTTAGAGTGCGGTTAGGCAGTACAATGAGCTCCGAAAGGGCGGTATCGCGAGGGGTACCTCAGGCTAGTGTCCTGTCCCCAATGCTCTTTAATGTTGTCATGGCTGGTCTTCCCGCAAAAGTGCAAAAACATTGTAGGTATGTCCATATGTCGATATATGCAGACGACATTTGTCTTTGGTTAACCGGATATCAACACAAACGCTTAGCTCTATTAGCGCGACAGGCCATGCTTTCAGTTAAAAGTTACCTTCAAGGTGTTGGGTTGACTCTCTGGATGGAAAAATCTGGCTTCGTCCTGTTTCCAGGTAGGGGACGACGGCATGCGCGGCTGAGCATAGACCTTGATCAGTCTTTCCTTCGTCAGGTTAACCACATACGTTTTTTGGGCGTCACTATTGACTCACGTCTACAGTGGCGACGAGCTGTGGACTCGATTGTGGCTTCACTATCTTCGCGTCTCAATGTGCTTCGTAGAGTTGCTAGTGAGCAATGGGGAAACCATCCTGCTTCAATGATCAGGCTTCACGATGCCCTGGTGACAAGCCGCATAATGTACCAGCTCCATTTAATTCCCCCCTCGGTATCGCAGCTGGAACGCCTTGAGGTTTTGCACAGAATGGGACTAAGGAGGGCTCTCGGCGTTCCGCAGGCTGCTCCAAACAATGCAGTACTGTATGAGTCTCAATCGAAACCTCTTCGGCTAGCCGCTTCACAAAGACTTTTGCTGCAAATTGGCCGCCTCAGAGAGACTGTTGCCGGGAGAGCGCTTCTACAGCGCCTTCGAAAGAGATCTGAGTCCCGGGCGTACTTGGCTTTAAATACTCTTCGTTCTCTGGGTCTCGACCTTCGAGATCGACCTAAGACGTTGAAGCCACCTTGGTCTTTTCCGAGCCTCGCTTGTTCCTTGACAATTCCCCAGGTTCGCGCTAAGCGGAATTCTCCTTTAGCGGCAATGCGTTCGCTCGTACTGGAACATCTTGAGACCGAATATGCCAGTCACCTTCAAATTTTTACAGACGGCTCTGTGGACAAGGTCAGAGGATCTAGTGCAGCTGCTTTTCATATTCCATCTTTGAAGTATGATTGGTCTGTTCGTTTTACTAAAGTCGTGTCCTCCACAATGGCCGAAAGCGTTGCCATTGAGGCAGCTCTAAAGAAGCTACGGTGTTGTACGCCTCAACCTACTGTCATAATTACGGATTCAAAATCTGCCCTTCAAACGTTAGAGTACGGGTTCCCCACTGATGCCTTGAGTCTTGAATCCCTACGTTTGGTGCCGAATCTCCATAGCAAAGGCTTCTCTATACGTTTTCAATGGGTGCCCTCGCACATAGGTGTCTTAGGCAACGAGATAGCAGACAACCTCGCCCATACAGCTCTCTCCGGGATTCCAGTACATAGAGTCCCACATGAAGTCAAGCAAATGTTCAGAGATGTGGTGTTGTGCAGTTCTTTGTGGAGCTCTCCTCATCAGCCATGTGTGACCAAGGGTCTCAAAAGGTACCAAGCCACTTTGCTGCACCGCGTTCGCACGGATTCTGCTCGTATGCCGGCGTGGATGTATAAGACTGGCCTAGCGTTGTCACCATTGTGTTCAACGTATGCTGTGTGTGGTGACATAGAACATTACCTCTTGTGCTGTACATTGTGGAACGCGGAACGGGCTATGTTATTCGGATCCCTCAAGAAGGCAGGAGTTCCTCACAGTTCTCTTCAGGACATTGTTTTCCCGCGCGGGAGCCAGTCGAGTAGAAGGGATGCTTCTCGCCTTCTTCTACTTTACCTGCAGGACACGGATTTGGCCTCCACATGGTGACCTCAGGAGTGTCTGGGTTTTTGCGGACAGTGTTTCTGTGATTTCTATTTAAGTGTCGCTACGGTGGAGCAATTGCCGGCAGCAACTGCAAGGCTAATCCCACCGGTAGCTTACAACCACTCAACTCAAATCCATGTGGTCACGAGGGGCACGCCGCAAGGAGCAGTTCCTTCCCCTCCGGTCTTTAACGTTGTTCACGTGCAATTAGTGGATCAATTTGAAGGGTTAGGAGGCCCTCTGAACGCAATGTAAGCAGCCGATACCACAATTCGGACAAGCAGGGGTAATTTAGGAAAAATTTACGAGGTGCTCAAGAAGCATCCACCATTACTCAAAATTATGCGGAGGAGTACAGCTTTGTCTGCTCTCCAGAAAAATCAGATTTTCTTATATTAAGAAGAGAGGGGACGTTACACCAGTACAAATCTAAGTACATGGTGCTCTTCTTCCACAGTTGGAGGTGGGGAAATTCTAGGATTACAACTCAGCTGCAAGGGAGGGAAAGCAGCAACGATTAGGGTCCGCACACATGCGAAAAAAATATTTCAAGTCATCTTTCGCAGAACTGCTTAATTACGAAAAGAGAAGTAATGGAAAAAGATTGTCATCTCAAGCCTAGTAGCACTGTTTTTTAATGAGTAAAACGGAGCATGTGGCTCCATACTTTTGATTGAGAAAGTGAGGTTTAAATAACTCTGTTGTTTGAATGCACTGAGCGGTGACACGTGCGAAACAAGAGGAAGATTAGACCTAAAGCAGCTACCAACTGATATTTTATTTGAAAAAAATAACACTATGCAAAATGAGGGCCATCACTGAGCATCCCTGTCACATTTTTTCAACGGCTCGAGCTGTGTCCCAACCAACGCCATCTCAGTCGTCTATAGCACTATTCAAGGCGTGCTGAGAGAACCTTCGCGTGTTCGAGCGATAAAAAAAGCTCCTAAGATCTCCCTGCCGACCCTGCCTTTGTTCCTCTCCAGTAATCAAGGTTTTCTTCAAATTTGGTTTTGTTTTTAAGGTTCACAACTTTTGGAATGATCTGCAGGCACACAATGCGCGCTGATGTTTCCGAAGTATCATAATCGGTCCTGCAATTTAATACCCCTGTCACACGGGCACTTTCGATCCTCATTGAACTCGATCTACATCGAGATATTCGAGCACGCTCAAAACATCCGATGCTACACGGGCATTTTCATTGCTCATTGAGAAGTTTCCCTCATGTGTGTTAGGTGGCGCCAAATGTTCCACCGACAGTCATAACATGGCGATGTCCGGCAACACTGTGCAGTCGGGGGCAGCGGCCGCCAAATCCGTAGCCAAATCGGTGCATCTGCGTATCTGCGTCAGGTTTCTAAACTTGTGGCGCTCCTCTGCTGCTGTGCGACGGAACCCGAGGGTCCGCAACGCCTCTGCGATTTCTGCATAGACTGTGGCGTTTCTGTTCTGGAGCCGCAAATCATTTAGGCGGTCCTTCCAGCGGTCCATGAGAGCGACTGTCTCGCGTTCGCGCCACAGTTTCCGCGCCGACGAGTAGGAGGACGCCATCTTTGTTTACACTGACGGCGAAGCTTGGAGCGTGATGTAGAGATTATTTTCAAATGTTTGCATATTAGCAGGCATAGTACCTGAAAATGTTCTGTCTTACATTTTAATCAATTACAACAACAATTGTGGTTTTGTTTTGTTAACTTTGTTTATTTTTATATCTTCACGAGAGCGAGAGTGTTTTCGATTGTGCTTGGAATCTCAAGCAACCTTGAGGAATCGGCATCGAGTCCAGCAGGATCGAGCTCGATTGTGCTTGGAAGTGGCCGTGTGACAACCGTCGATCTGCATTGAGTTCGATGAGCATTGACTCCATGTGCATCGAAAGTGCCCGTGTGACAGGGGTATAATATTCAGGCGACCAGTTTGACCTAGATAACTGGCGCCGCAAGACAAAGGAATGCAACAGATAACCTTCCTTTGCAACGCACTAATAGTTCTTTATGCTATCGGCCACAAGAACGGCGACTGCCATGCGTTTCGACTCACCGTCCAACACATCTGACACATAACGAAGTAATGGGACTATCTTATAAAAGGTCTACTGAACGGCTCCTAGTTAGGGGGTGCATAATACATAAACCGAACTCGTAAATGCTCGGTTAACGAGTAACAATGGTAGATTAAGGGGGCTACAACGAGCCTTAGGGTGTTAGAGAACTCAAGAATCGAACAACTCTACCACACCGGAGCAGTCAAACTATTCCAAAAGAGTGGAGATCGTTGTTTCTGATTGCTCCTCTCTATAGATTTATGCATTCGGAGCATCACTAAGCAAGCAGGACTGCAAGAGCCAAGGAAATGCATCGGAGATACAATAAATAAGAAAGGACCGTCTTTGTAGATCCCGCGGGTCACATTACAAAGCATTTAAGAGATGTCGGTAATCCACCAGGGACACGTAGTCAATACATTATTTGTCACGCCAAGAGAAAGTGCAGAATTAGAAGAGGAAGCGATTGCACTGGCGGCCACACATCGTACATCAGAATACACCATCGAAAATTTGCAGTCTACAGAAAATATATTTGCGGCAGATTTGCACCGCTGGCCTGCACAATCCTGCAACAATCCAGAGCTTGCGAATCCAACAAACAGCTGATTTTGATAACAGGCAACCATGAAGTAGAGGAAAACGAGCTTGCACATGCCGATGCATTTCTCCCTGACATCCCTCCTCCTCCCTCCCTGTCCAGGTGACTTATTTCAGCCGTTGATAAGCGATGCCAAAATACCACAACACCACCGTCTGACGATGGAAACCTAAAAAAGCCAAAGAATGTCTTATCAGACAAGAACAAACTGTCATTGAAAAATCCAGCTAAACTTCCACAATATAGTTTAAGAAGCTTTGAACTCATAGTGTAAATCATGTGGCTAATACGCGGACCTATACCATATGGTGTGAGCCTGTTTGGCTAATAATTCTGTAGATTTAAGAGCTCAGCCAACGTAAGAAGGATGGGAGCTAGCCCTCCTGTATCACTCGGACCTCGAGGACGAACAAGAACACGGAAGACCGCCTTTGGCAGGAAATTCTGTACTGCGGATCCAACCACCTTCCCATAATTCCGGCTCCGCTTTTTTTCTAATTAAACGTTTTTATCATCAACGTCGAGCGATGTTCATTAGAACACATCTGCATCTGTACGAGTGTCAACAAAAGACTGCAGCGCCTACATAGCAAAGACAAAGCAAACTATGATTTCACACACTCTACGAAATCGTGGCACATGAAAATGGAAGCTTGGGCCGTCCTCAAAAGTTATTTATTTATTTATACATTATTTATTTTTTACTTATATAATTATTTATTTATTTATTTATTTATTTATTTATTTATTTATTTATTTATTTATTTATTAGTACCTCAAAGGCCCAATTGAGGGGTGTTACATGAGGGGGTGGAATTTCAGCACTACATTTCTTCTATGGACGTTCTGAATGACGATGAGTCGATCTGATCAACGATGGCATTTGGCAGGTCATTCCAGTCCCTTGCTGTATGAACGAAAAATGATGACAGATGCGCAGAAGTGCGGGCAGGGGGAAGGTAGACTGCCTTCCCGTGGTTTGTGCGATTAAAGATGCAATGTGCGGGACTAATAATAGAGATGAGATGTGGATGATGATAGAATTTATGAAACAGACACAGTCCGGAAATTTTTCGGCGGTTCGCTAAAGCTGTGAGATGAGCATTGCGTTTTATTTCAGTTACACTTACATGATAAGAATTGGCTGAGAAAAAGAATCAAGCTGAGCTATTTTGTACAGATTCCAGAGTAGTGGAAAGATTATTTTGATGAGGGTCCCAGATTGCCCATGCATATTCTAATTTGGGACGGATAAGTGCTAAGTAAGCACGGGATTTCACTGATGGGGGTGCTAGTCGCAGGGTTCGCCGATAGTAATTAAGGACGCGATTCGCCTCGTTAGTAATCTGATATACATGAAAAGACCAATTTAGATCAGGTGAAAAATGGGTGCCTAAATACTTGTAAGTTAATACTGAAGCGATTTCGGCATTCCCGATTAGATATCTTGAAGATGGTTGTAAATGGCGTCGGTGGAATGATAACAGAGATGTTTTTTCACATTTAAGGACATTAGCCATGTATTACACCAGATTAGTACGTGCTGAATGTCAGACTGAAGAAGAAAAATGTCATCGCTGTAAGTAATAGGCCGGTAGATAACGTAATCATCAGCGAATATGCGAATGTTCGAACATATGTTAGCAGGCAAATCATTAATATATATGAGAAAATGAGGGGGCCGAAGACGGTGCCCTGAGGTACCCCAGATTTAACAGAGGACTAAAAAGATGAATATTTATTAACAGAAACAAACTGTGGCCGATTTGTGAGGAAGCTCCATATACAATTAAAAACTTGTTCGTTAAGATTGAGATCTCAAAGTTTTAGAAATAGTCGCTTGTGAGGAACTTTGTCAAAAGCTTTTTAAAAATCGAGGAAGAGGGCGTCAACAGGAATGTTAAGGTCAGTGCTAGAGCTAAGATCGTTAATAAAGAGGCCTAATTGTGTTGTACGATTTTATTGCTAAATCTGTGCTCCGCAGAGCTCACCATGGAAGTGGCCGTGGCCAGCAAAAGATTCCAGGAGACCTAGGAGCGGTCACTCCAAACGACTTCGGTAGAAATATGGCAAGGTGTTTTAAATATGGTGTGTTGGGATTCCTTATTTCTGTAATAATGAAGAATCCCAGAAAAAGACTTGAGTTTCAGCGGAACAGATATATATGACATTTAGCGCGTTCTGTAGAAATCAGTCTCCAGTTCTGAAATTATTAATTTCCAGAGTTGACGTTATTAAAAACCACAGGTCTCTAAAGTGGGTGACAATTTTGCGTCTTACTGAGAGTTCAACTGGCGCTATGTGTGAAAAATAGTGGAAGTGTTTAAACACCAAGCTTGCTCTGACATGGTTGGGATCCATAATCTCAGATACTCGCCGTGGGCAAAGGCGGAATCAGTTATGAAAAATCAGTACAGGTCTGGCTTTGTTCTTTAAAATGACTGCTCGAAGGAAAGGTCCGCGCTTATGCGCGAGAAACTAATCAAGTTGATTATAGCCATGCAAAAGATGATGTGGGTTTCGTTTTCGTGAATCCTATTGATGCATTAATGCAGTGCGTCGATATCTTACAAGAGAATGCGGAACGTTTCCTATCCAGAGTCTTGGTTGAACTTCGTGTTCTTGCCCGTACGCTGGTTATCGTTTTTGTTTGCCGCATCAGTTCGTTGCTTTTTCTGCTTCTCCAAATGTTCTCTCAAAGTGGTTGTTTTTAATGCAGAATCCTCTTGTTTTTGTTGCCCCTTTTTATGCTTTCCGCCCTTCGTGGGCGTGCATAATTGAGAAAACTGGGATTCAAAAATTCTCATGTCATTCATTCAAACGCGTGGCATGAAGATTAATACGAAATTAGTAAGGAGCTTTCGGAGATAAAAAGGGGTATAGCCAAGCTTCACGGCTCTTGCGCAGAAAAGTTCCTTGACAAATCATAGTTTGCTTGGTACAACAGCCGGCCATGGCCACACCAGTATTTATTTTCAACCTTTTCTAGCTGATAAAAGCTCAGCTTTTAAATAATAGCTGGACTTTGTCTTTGAAGAGTGGTAAGCTGTCGATTCAGGCAGGCTACAATTTTGCCTAAGTGCCCCTTTAAAAAATGAATTCAAGTAGTTCTACTCTTCCAATGAAATCGGAGAAATAAACGACGGAGATGAAACTTTAATGGTCAAACGAAGCCACAAGATAAACGAACACGAGAAAGGAGGACAGGAGAAACCATGTGCGAGCTAGCCCCGCAACATTTCCTAATCGAGTACGAAACGATAAAAAGGGAAGAGTCAACACATTTCGTAGATTGCATGCGCGGTCACGAAAAAGCAGAGCCAAGCTGGCTTTTGCCGCGCGAGGAAAGCGAAGAGGAGGACTAACCAATGCGTGGGCGCAGGAGCGATTGCATTTTGCGGTAATGGAAATTCTTGAGGAGGAAGCCAGGGAATGCAACTTTGCATTTAGAGAAATTTCAGCACAGGTGAAGTTGATTTGTACTAGCACCGTAGAAACTGACGAAGACCTAGGGTCTCTCTTTGTGCTCATTCTAGACTGAACTCTGTCCTCAATTTTTTCTGCACTCTTGCGCAGTGATAGTGCACGTATCGTTTTTGCCAAATGTAACCAAGCAACATAGCTTGTTTCTTTGCCGTGCAGTGCGGCATTTAAGGAGCACCTTCTTCTCTAAATATTTATCAAGACACGAGTATCATTATCCTCACCGTTCAGGAGTTTTTGTTCTTTGGGGGCTGCAATAGAGCCTCCGCTATGTGGCTCAGAAGCAATCGCCGTTTCCTAGTTAGTTTTAACGCGACACAATTAATACTCCCGTACTACGGAAAATCTGGCATCGCGGCATTGTTTCGAGCGAGGGAGCATGCGGCACACCTTCCATCTAGATCACGTGGCCTTGTCGCAACATCACAACCTCCACGTCTCCACGTTGATGAGCATGGCAACCTGTCCACTGCATTCTAAATAAACTGCCTACTGTGGCAGGTGGACGCTAAACAATGGTCTTGACGGCTTGCTCGGCGAGGGCTTGCTCGATGGCTCTGTTTGAAATAGCCAACCTTCGGGGCAGTGGAGCATCGCTTAACCACTTCACGACTGTGCAAGCAGTGGTATGACGATTCTGCTCGAACTAAAATTGCAAAGGAGAGAGAGATCGATTGATTCCGCATACATATGGGCATGAAGGGAGAATCTAGGCGACAGGGAAGAAGTACTTGCGAGCGAGGGATATGTAATGCTATGGTATTGTATTGTTAAGTGTAGGTTAAGCTTTATGTTATGGCGAAGGAAGTATCCGTGTCTACGAAGTGATACAGAAAGATTGTGCCAGGCCGTGATGGGCACTATTAACGCAATTTCGGTAATACGATCGGACGTTCACATATTCTGTGACGCTTCTTTCGAACCTGTTATAATGACAAGGATGGACAGCGCGGAAGATAATTGAGATGCATGGATGTAACTTCGTCATAAACCGGGAAGCAGCAGTTTGTCATTTTCAGCGTGCATACTGAATTTAATGTGTTTCTGAGGCACGCATTAGGGTCTTTTACCTTTAACACCGCACTTGAGGGTGTAATTGATTAATGTAAATTGCATTGCGGTGACCCTCACAGGGGAGTGGTGCCAATGCTAACACTATCGTAGAGAAAGATTACGATGGCCATGAGCTCCTATTATCCACGAGGGGAGCGAGTGAGCTCTTTCGGTCTCCTCCGAAACTTCCGCGAAAAAAAGACCAAAGTAGGAAAAGTAGGGCGTAGTGAACATATAAAAACACAGCTACGCTGCCTGTTTAGCTTACAATACATCGCTTTTTTGATTATAATGAAGGAGTACAGGACTCAGACTTAGGCCTCACAGCGACTGTTACGAGTGCCGCGCTGGTGACTAGAGTACACAATAATGAAATCACAATACGTAGTGTTGACCAGCATTAAGCGCACTGAGCTCAGATGACCAATTAAAATAGTGGTTATGTAGCTTCGAACAGCATGTTTAAGAGCCTATATCCGGACCCTGAGAGAAGTTTTCAAACCTTGAAGCGTTCTCCCCAGGAGTGGGCGTGGGGACAGCGTCGTCATGCGGCTGCTTCACGGAATGCGTTTCTTCAAGCAGATAACGGCATCAGCGCGGGACCTATGGCACCGGCTGATGCCATTCCGGCTACGCCTTTGACTGTCGACGTTCAATATGGCAGGGTGGAAATTGGAGAACTCTGGCAACCCTGCTACACTATGGCTCCTTCGTACTAGTCCTGCGCATCGCACACGACATCACCTTTCCATCTGGATAATAACGGGCTGCAGTGGCCTGCGCCTTTCAGTGGGCGTGGGGACAGCGTCGTCATGCGGCTGCTCCACGGAATGCGTTTCTTCATGCTGGTTGGTAATAAGGAATCCATGTTTGCTAAGAAATCGAGCAATATGTGCCTGCTCCTGTTCCCACGCCCGAGAGTGCTGCTGATTTTGCTCGCCCAGTGCTTTGATGTTTCTCGTCAACTACTTTTGGTGTCGGGGGATGTTGAGCTTAACCCTGGCCCTGGGGCGGGCTTCGGAGCTGCCACGCGGTCCAAAGACAGCGCTGTTGATATTTCTCTGCAGAAACAGCTTAACAAGATGTTGACTCTGTTATGAGGCGTTAATTCAGGGACCGCTAAAATGTAGTTAGAGTAATCACACTTAATAGCCTCTATAAGTGAAATGAAACTAAATCAGGAATCTATGATTAGAAACATTGCCAATATTGACGCGAGCCTGTCGGCAGTCGAATCTAAATCATCCGCCAGCGATGCGGCGCATGGGGAATTGCGGATTTTGCGTGAGCTAACCGATCAGCTTGTCAATGAAAATAACAAGTTGCGTCTTGGACATGCTGAGCTGGAAGACCGGCAGCGCAGGGACAATTTTCTGTTCTTCGGCGTTCCCGACAGTTTGTCCAAAACGTGGGATGAAACGGAAGAAAAATTATTGAACCTTGTTTCAGGCTGCTTTGATCCTGTTCTTACGAATGACATGTTTGAACGAACACACAGGATTGATGTGTTCTCAGATGAAAAGTGTCGTCCAATTGTTCTGAATTTCCGGTCTTCAAAACAAAACAACAAATCCTAGTGCAGCCTTCCAAACTTATAAATAAAAAGGTCACTGTAAGTAAAGATTATTATTTGCAGACACGTGTCGCTAGAAAGATACTTGTCCAGTTCGCGAAGGATGCTGACTTTAAGTGTAAGCTGAGGTGTAACAAACTGTATTGTAACAACAAATGCTACGCCTTTGACCCTATTTGCGATGGAATTTCGAGCTAGCTGGCCCACCGGGATCATTAGTGGCCCCTTATCGCACTGCTCCTGCTTCTGGCTCACTGCACGCTTCGCCATAGAGATACGGGAGGGGCAGTGGACAGGCGACTGGAGATAAGACAGTGCTTTCAATTCTTTTCACAAACCTCAGAAACATTATACCAAAGCGGGAAGATCTAAACTCTCTCATCGACTCATGTGATGCCGCTGTTGTATTGCTAACCAAAACGTGGATCTCTGCAAAGATAGAGAGCAAGGAACTGTTCGATTGCAAGAAGCGCTACAATGTTTATCGTTCTTATAGAGGTCACAGAAGTGGAGGAGGTGTTTTAATAGCCATCGCCGATAATATTTTGTCTTCAGCCATTAGTCTTTCTAACACCTTAGAGTTGGTTTGGGTTGAACTTCGTGTTCATTTCAGGAAACTGATTCTGGGCACATGCTACCGTTCCCCGTCTTCGTGTGCAACTTTCGTTGAAGATTTGCATGATGCTCTTCACATGATCTCAGTACGTTATCCGGGTGCGGCAATCCTTCTTGCTGGTGACTTCAATTATTCCAGCATCGTGTGGGCTAATACATCGCCGTATCCTTGCCCCTTTTCTACCGAATGCAATAACTTTTTGGGAACCTGTTTGAGTTTCAACCTTTCGCAGCTAGTTACTAAGTCAACTCGAGTCACGCCATCATCTTCCAATGTACTAGACCTTCTGTTAACCAGCGCGCCGGATCTTATCCCTTCAACCTCGCACTTACCTGCTCTTAGTGATCACTTCTTGGTTCATTTTGATGTTAAAATCAAAACTCCTAATCGCCGGAGTACCTTCAAGTCTATTAGAGATTACAAATGGGCGGACTATGATGCCATTATTCGTGAATTAGCGCTTTTCTTAAAAAGTCTTTTATCAGAATTTTCACAGCGTTCTGTCCACACTAGCTGGGAATTGTTTAGGGACACTGTTGAACGTCTCACTAATACATTTGTGCCACTAAGACTTTTGCGGTGTAATAGCCAATCACCGCGGTTTATTAACACTTTATAATGGCTATCCAATTAGAAAAAGCGTTTGTTTGGCTCGGCCAAATCATCGAATTCGCAACAACGATTGACGGTAACCTTGCTGCGGCCGCTGAGTAGAAATTAGCTCTGAAAAATGCAAAAGATCCTTCTTTAACAGTACTTTGACTGCTCTGCATAGACAGTTTTGAAACACTGTGAGCCAGAAAGATAGTTCGTCAGTACTACTTACATCTTCTGACGGCGTTGCATATTCACCCAATGAATGCGCTAGTGTTCTTAATAGTGTTTTTGTTGCTGATTTTTCAGGCAATGTTTGCCTAACCAATCAGGAGTATCCGGTCTTGGATGCTTTTCCCATAGATCTAATTCTTTTTGTCACAACTAGCATCCTGAGAATAATTGAAAACCTTAAGATTTCTTCCTCCTGTGGCGTCGATAACATTAATTTGAAATTTCTGGTTAATACAAAGATGTACAGTTCAATGATCCTTACCAAACTGTTTGACCAGTCTATGGAATCAGGCCGTATTCCCAATGACTGGAAGGTCGGGGGGGGGGGGTGATTCCGCTGCACAAGTCTGGCGATAAACATTGCCCTGATAACTTTCGCCCTGTTTCGCTCACCAGCATTCCATGTAAAATCATGGAACTTGCCATATACTCTCATCTTGCTACATTTTTAGAATCCAATTGCTTTTACAGTAATGCCGACCACGGCTTCCGTATATCATTTTCATGCGAAACGCACCTCATATGCTTCACAAATGACTTGCATTGCATTCTAGATCGCGGGTCCCGTGCTGATTCTTTCTTTATGGATTTTTCTAAAGCATTTGAAAAGGTTTCACATGAGCTTCTTTTTCTTAAACTAAACAGCCTTAACATCGATTACACATTACTTGAATGGTTGTACTGTTTTCTTTCAAACCGAAGTCAGTTCGTAACAGCAAATAACGTCAATTCAGATTCCTCGCCTGTTGTCTCTGGTGTGCCTCAGGGGTCCGTTCTTAGGCCTCTCCTCTTTCTCATTTATATAAACGACTTACCATATGATATATCGTTTTCCGTTTGTCTTTTTGCCGATGACTGTGTTATTTACCGCGAAATTAATGACGATAATGATGCATATGTTCTTCAGTAAGATTTTAACAAGGTACAGGATTGGTGTGACCTGTGGAATATGAGGCTAAACATTACTAAATACAAGCATTCCCATTCCTCGTCTCTCTACTACACACTCTACCGACTGCATTGATGGCATCACTCTTGAAACTGTGTCGTCTTATAAATATGTGGGTGTTCATGTCTCCTCTAACCTGTCTTGGAAACCTCATGTTGACTACATTATAAATAACGCTAACTGCAACCTTGGATACCTTCGCAGAATTTTTTCCCGTACACCGAGTTCATTAAAACTGCTACTTTACAAAACTTTGGTCCGCTCTAAATTGGAATATGCTTCATCGGTGTGGAACCCTGGGGTCGAATCTCTCATTTCTGACTTAGAATCAGATCAAAACCGCGGTTGTCGTTTCATACTTTCCAACTATCATCGTACCAGTAGTGTAACTGCCATGAAAGCTAACCTTTCCCTACCGCTTCTTTCCCATCGCAGGTCAATAAATCCATTATGTACTTTTCACAAAATTTATCATAGTCGTCATCTTAAGGAGAGGTTGTTACAAAGACCATCGTATATTTCAGCACGCATTGATCACTGCCACAAAATTTGGATCCCTTCTTGTTGCACGGGATGTTTTCACGATTCCTTCAAACCCAAAACTTGTGTCAGCTGGAATCACCTTTCCCACAATATTGCTGAAATTACTGATACTGTTGTCTTTCGTAACGCTGTTACTAATTTTATATGTCTCTGTCTATATCTATGTTTTCTTTTATTAGCCGATGTTTTCTTTTGTGGTTTCTTTTGTGTAATGCTCCCTATTGCTAGTGCTGCTATTGATCTTAAATCAGTGTGTGCTGTAACTATATTCACTTTTTTAGCTGCTGTTTTTGTACTTGTATGTTATTCCCACTCCCCTCTGTAACGCCTAACAGCCCTGAGGGTAAATAAATGAACTAGAATGAAATCTGAAATTGGGAGGACTCTTGGGCTCTGAAGCCACAGCGCAACTCCACGAGAGACGGCTTCTTCATGACGGTACATCCAGGAGCTGTTTGCCGGTTATGAAACCGTAACGAGACAGAAAGATAAACACGGGCATGATGGTGAATCACTTCGGACATCGGGACTCGGTTTGAGGGGAGTTTGGTGGGTGGGGTGGAGGCTTTCAGTTCGGTCGAGAGCTACGGTAAATTAAGAAAGCGATTTGGTGGAAAATTCAATTACAGGAAATCATTCGAAATATTGGTTAACAAAGAATTATGTAGCTTGCTGGACACCTCTTCGCGCCTCGAAAATTTCGGAAACTGCCACTTTTGCCGAAGTGCTGGCAGTCCTTGCCATGTAGTATTGGATAAGCTGAATCTGACTACGAATCTGACAGCTTGATTTCATTGCAGGATTTAGGGAACGAACTGACTCTTTCCTATGTTTCTGATTACAGGACCCAGCTGCTTATTCACTGTCTCCAAAGCCAGCTTACTCATCAAGCCGGGTATCAAGCTTTCGCTTTTTATCACTGCACTGAGTGCTATTTACATATTAATGTTCACCGCAGTGCTGAACACAATGCCTTCATGAAATCTACTGGACGAAGTCAAGGTCATCGCTCATCGATTCACACATCGCCGTCAGTCGAGAAACATCAGCACTGAACAGCGTTTACCACGAACAATGATGTGTACGAAACACTTTGGACCGTAGTATGGAAGGCTCAATGATACAAGAAACGGCGAACACTTAGTAAAAAGCTTTTTTTTCGAAATGCGTAATTACCAACGAGCGGCGTCTACTGGCCTCCAGCGAAGTCATGGTATTTCATGTACCCGAAATTGAAGATATGCCCTCCAACTGTTCCAACAAACAGAGATGGGTTTTCTTCTTTCTTCATGTTGGAGTCCCGACCAAACACACTCTTTTCTAATTTTAGGCACATGAAAAATATGTTCAACAGGACCATTACGTACAGGTCTGACTCGGACGTGTATCTTACTTATGATAGCATCGTTCATCGCAATGGCGCCGTGACTTCAAGGAAGGACCTGCGGGTGATCTGGGAGTCCAAGAGCCCAACAAACGAAAAGTTGTTGTTTGCGTGGTAAGCAACTGCCGGACACATGGTAGACGTGAAGTGTTCCTCAGGGAATTCAGACGACACTTACAGGTCGATGTTTATGGCTCTGGGGTGCTGTACAAAATATACGTACCCTCTGCGATATCCAGTACGGCGTAACGGCCGCGCGTCCGATAACTTACTCTATCTGGAGAAGAAAAGAACTGCAAAGACACGTCCTGGGAGCGATAAGCAAGCGACACTGTTTAAAAAGTTATCAAAGCAAACATTACGCCATTGTGCTTATCTGTTTCCTCAACACTTTAGCTCGCTCTAATTCTTTGCGTCTTGTAGTAAAAATACAAAAAAGCAATCTTGAATGCATCTTGAACAAGATGGAGGCTAAAGCGAAAATATCCTTCGTACTTACGTAATGTGAGAGCGTTTTTTTAAATGGCATTTTATTTTCTTGTGAAAACTTTCTGATTTAGGACATCTGATATCCCAAAGTGATGCTTTGACACTTTATCATTTTTATCATATGAAGTTCCTCACTACTTTTCTGATATCTTTGGCACTTTGCCTGCTATTATTTCTGTTTTTTTTTGTGTAATCACTCGAAACAACCTGTTGGTAATTCGGATGGAAGGAAAGCTTTATTAGCAAGCGAGTTCGGACCCTTCGAGATCTCACGACCACCGCACAGCCCTCACATTACGCGCATGAGTTCAGGGTGCGTAGGGCCATGGAACTGGCACCCCGGTTCACACAGAGAAGTTGGGCGTCCGGATTCTGCGACGCAGGGAGGGCCTCCCATTCCTCCCATGTTCCGATTTCATTTCCTTTCATTTATTTTACCCTCTAGGCCCGGGAGCATTGAAGAGGGGAGTGGTTGTATACAGTGTTTGAGTACAGGGTGTTTCAGTTCTAATTATACAATGGTAGCTAAGGCGGCACAAAAACGCTGATGATCGATGACAGAGGCTGTACTTCCGGGAATGTGGTTCAAGTCCTTTGCTGTTCGTGGAAGAAAAGACTCTGCAGCGCACTTTGTGTTAAAGAAAGGAATGCCAATTTTATACGCATGATCAACTCGTTGTGAAACATATGACGGAGCAAGTATAAGATCGCTGCGCAGTCTGGGGTTTCGTCCACTATTTTATGAATTAAACAAAGGCGAGTGTGTTTTCGACAGCAAGCAAGAGATGTTAACTGTAATGTTCTCTTCATAGAGGTCGCGCTAGCGGTGCGGTGATAGTTCTGTAGGACGGAACGTGCCGAGTTAGTCTGAATTAGATCGAGGGACCTGTTTAGGTTTTCCTTGAAGGTATCCCAAATGGACGCAGCATATTCCAACTTACTGCCAACTAGAGATTTGCACAGAAGTTTCGTTGAGGTGGCGGCAAACAAAAACTTACGGTGAATGTAGCCGAGGGCACGGTTGGCGTTGTTAAATATTGAATTTACTTGAAAAACCAAGTTAGGCCATTTATGTGAACGCCTAAATAGCGGTATGAAAACAGTTGTTCTAGTTCGATGTTATCAAGATGATAAGAAGTGGGGTGGGTAGAAATGCGCGACGCACGTAGTACTGTACATTTGGTTTTGCTTAGTTCCATTTACTATGTGGTACACCACTCACAAATTCCATCAATGCCTTTTTGAAAAAAAAGGATGTCATTAGAGTCGTTAATTTCATGAAAAGATTACGCAGGTATCTGCAAATAAATGAACGTTAGAGGTATCTGAAAAAGGAAGGTCGTTAATACACATCAAGAACAAAAGGGGCCCTAGGACGGACCCCTGTGGAACCCCAGAATGCACAGAAGTCGACGGCGAGCAAATGTTATTAGCTATTACAAACTGTGTTCGATTCCGAAGGAAACATTCTAACCATGTTAAGATATTAGAGAGAAGACAGCCTGCTCAGTTTAAAAAGAAGTAGTTTGTGAATAGCCTTCTCGACAGCCTAGGAAAAGCCTAGAAAAATACAGTCCGCACATGGACGATCCAGAATAGTGCGAAGCTAGTGCGTGATGGTAAGTAATTGCGTCTCGCACGGGAAAAATATGCGAAACTCGTATTGAGCGTCATTGATGACGAAGTTACATTAAAGAAAGGTAACTATGTTAGTGTATAGAATGTGCTCAAAATTTTTACATGGAATGCTGGTTAACGATGTTGGGCGGTAGTTAAGAGGGGAATTAGTATTACCTGAGTTGTGCAACGGAACCACCTTCCTGATTGTCCAGTCTACTGGAAGCAGAGACGTCTCGAGTGACTGCTGAAATATTTTGGAGAGGATGATTGACGAATAAAGTTTGGTACTCTTCAGGAACTTAATGTTAATTAAAACTGTACTAGGGCTTCTAAGAGGTATAAGATTTTCTATTATTTTTTCTATTCCTTTGGGCTCAACGAATACTGCGTCCATCATTGAAAATTGGCAGTGCTTCACTGTAGGAAAAGTGATGTTAAAAGAAAGAACAAAATTGCGACACGATCTTACATTTAGAATTTTAGGGCATATAGTATAAGCGATGGTTGAACCTTCTGCATCCAACAGTTTAATTGAATTATGTTTATTGGGATGAATGGCACGGCAAAATTTTTTGTGATCATTTGTGAGCATGTTAGGCAGAGTGTGCTGTAGGAAGTGAGCCTTAGCGTTTTTCATTGCCGATACGTACGCGCTATTTGCCGCTTGATAAGCTTTCCACTTAGAAATGGAGTTACATTTTTTGCCTTTCGGAAAAAGAATGCATATTTATGTGTTGAAATGATGCGTAGGGGGATATATCTTTCCGTTAGTTCGTTAACTTAAGCAGCGAAATTGTTCCAGTTCACTTACGCCTCCCGCCTATCAAAATCTGTTAAAAATACATCGAGAAATGATTATAGTTCATCGTTGACAGCCTGAAATCTCAGTTCTGCTATAATCACGGATACGCTTGACTATCTTGTGAACGTTATTGGAAGGAATGCTGAAATTAAACCAGAGTAGGAAGTGGTTCCTTATGCCGAGCATGCAGGTCAAGTCTGAAAAGAGATCAGAATGGGATGTGAACCCTAAGTCTAATATGTTAGCCAGTAGAACGGATGTGCGAGGAAGTGATAAAGCCAGACCACTTCCCCTCGTTTCATGCTATGGGTTATTTTCTTCACTTTCCTAAACGTTGCTTACCTCAAGGGGAGCTGGGCGGCTCTGCTCGCTTTCGACAAAAGATTGGACTTGCAGCTCTTTATTGGTATCTGTATCAGCGTTAAAGATGTAGCACTTGCGATTAACAACCAACTTGTTATATCGCAGGCATTACTTGAAATATCGCGGTAGTTTTTTCGCGAATTCTGTTAGTTTCTTGCGCGCAAGACGAGTGGCTGGGGGAAAATGTTCAGACACGGAAAGTTTTTTGCCACTTAGTTTTGTACGGAGGTCTAACACTTTCGTTCTGTCTTTGAAAGATGAAAATTTGATGATAATAGGAAGACAATTGGACGGTGCAAATGTGCCGAGACGATGGGCACGTTGAATGCTTAGTTGGTTTCAGTCTCAGTCTATGATTCGCTTGCATCAGGAATGTCGTGCAGGATCAGATTATTCCTTCTCGCTTGGTCTTCCAGGCTTTCTGAACGAGACTGCAGTGCCGCTTGGTGCGATGCCAGACGTCTAGTAGCGTCCTGAATTGAAACCAACTGAGGCTCGATAGTATTAAGTACGTTAGTTTTTTATTCAAGGACTTCAAGGCGATTGAATACATCTAGTATTTTGGTTTCCATTGATGCTTGATTGCCTTTAATGATCTTAACGTCTGCACAGATCTTGGTTTGACTTTAGCTAATTCTAAGCCACGGTCGTTGATGCTCGTAAGCATTGCTAATATAGACTTTCAGGATCGCCATTTGATTCCGATTTTGAAATGCCTAGGCGCGACTTGGGTGGGCCGGGATTGGTCTCAATGTCTCCAGAGGAAAGAAGTGCAATGGATACATCAACACACCCACTGAAGGTCTCAAACAGCACGTGTGGACATGGGAGCAGAAAGACAAATCGGTTGTCCGATCTTTCGGCATAAAGCGAATAGCTTCTACAAACCTGCGGTACGTAGAGTAGAGTTGCGTGAGCTATGGTGTCGGGAAGGCTGCTCCCATGTTTACTGAAATTGCAGTCTATATGTGGCCGGTTTAGGTAGTCCGCCAAGCAGGCTTCCGTCCCAGATCCGATCCACACGTGTGGCGAGGTGATAAAAGTGCCGGTGATAGGTAGTCCTTGTAGCGATGCGCACACAAGTGATGGTTTTTTCATTTTCAGTGACCGTGAAAAACCGGGGCAATTCACGAAGCATGGTGAGGCCAGCATGCAGGACGTTGGCAGGACGATTATAAGCTGCGGAACGTAGAGCAGAGTTGCGTTAGCCATGGTGCCGGAACGGCTGCTCCCATGTCCACTCATGTCCGCGGGCTGTCCCTGCGGAGGAGGATCAGCAGGGCAGCCGAAGAGTATGTGGTCCAGGGTGGCGAGCGACTTTCCGCTGAGAGTGCACTCTGGGGAAACAGGGCGGAAGTAGGATAGAAGCTGAGGGGTGGGAAGAATTCGGGTCTGGAGTTGCCTCCAGGGGATTTGTTGGGAGTGGGATAGGCGGGGATGGGGAAGGAGGTAGTGTCGACGAGTGAGGCGTGCTTGTTGTGTGAGTTCCAAGAACGTGTGTGCCCGCTTCCTGGAGAAATCCCGGCTGGGGCCGCCATTTGCTCGACAAAAAAGTTCTCGGGCTATGTTATCAGTGGCCTCATTCCCGGGATTGCCAGAGTGAGCTGGAACCCACACGAGCTCGATACGCCTATAGTAATCTAAGATGCACATTCTCGATATCTGCCACGCGGGGCTATGGATGCATCCGAGGGTGAAGTTAATAATGTCTGTTTTGGAATCGCTAACTGTATAAGTCACATTGGTTTGGGTGATGTCTAATGCTACACCAGCTTCCACTGCTTCTTCAGGGGTACAGGAGGGGTCTATGAAGTGGGTGATTGGGGGAGGGTCTGCTGGGTGGTAAGCCACAGCTACTGAACCTTTTGGACAACATGCGGCGTCCACCCAGCGCGCGTCCTGTGAAGTGCCATATTTTTACGAAGAGCTTTGGCTCGCACGACTCGGCGGGATTGATGGTATTCTGGGTGCACATTCTTTGGGAGAGATTTGATGCTAAAGGCGGCGTGCATGGCACGAGGGAGAGAGATAAGTCTGCAGCGTGTGCGGGTATGCGAATTCCCAGAGAGCCCAATATATGCCGCCCTGTTTCCGTGCCAGCCAGACGAAGGCACTGTGTGTGTCGATGTACCTCTGTAAGTTCTTGTACAGTGTTTTGTGCATTCCTATTGTTAAGAGCCTTTCCGTGCTAGTGCTCTTTGGTAGGTTGAGTGCTGCTTTGGTAGCCATGCGGATTAGAGCATTGATTTTATCTTTATCCGCATAGGACAGGTTCAGGTAAGGAGAGGCGTAAAGAATGCGGCCAAAAACAGTCATACAGCACCGAGAGATTGTCTGCTTCGTCTATACCGGCTCGTGAGTGTGAGACCGTTCTAAGAAGATCAATGACGGAGTAAGTTGTTTGTTTTAGCGTTTTAGGGCAAGGTTGTCTTTCCCCGTGTCCTGTAAATGCAGGCCAAGAATGCGGATAGTCGGTGTTTGATGTATTGTAGTGTCGTAGAGATAAATCCCGATGGTGGTGGTAGGGGCGCGCCGCGGCCGAATTATGAGGAGTGCTGGCTTTGCCGGAAGCATTCAAGCCAAATGCGTGCCGCGTGGGTAGCGATAGCTGTAGCTGCTTCCTGAGGGGTCACATATGTCGCCATCCGAGCCGTATGTGGTCCAGACCGCTATATCATCCGCGTAAAGTGTGCGTCCCAAGTGCGTGATGCGGCTGAGAGCTTTCACCAGGGGCATGAGGGTGAGGATGAAGAGGAAGGGTGATAACACTGCACCTAGGGGAGTGCCAATGTTAGCAGGCGTGAATGGGGGGAGGGGGTCTGCATATCATCTATATACAGGGAAACGGTGCAGCCGTTCAGGAAGGATCAGATATAGTTATAGGTCTCGGGTCCTAACTGCAGATCTTCTATACCCTGCAGGATGGCGCTGTGCGCAAATTTGTAAATGCTTTGGTAAGGTCTACTGCCAGGATCGTGGGCTCGAAATCCCACCGTGCTATGGGGATTAAGTTCATGGCATCCTATATGTTGCGTGAGACAGGTGAGCATGACATGCTCAAACAGTTTGCCGAGGCAAGAAGTCAGCGATAGGGGACGGAGATTTTGGGCATTAATGGGCTTATTGGGTGTAGGGATGAAATTTATTTTCCCGTGCTTCCATTTATTAGGCTCCCCTGTTTCGCAGCACTCATTGAAGTACTCTATGAGAAGGGATATAGAACGGTCATCTAGGTTTCTGAGCATGACATGTGGGATCTGGTCCTCAGCAGGTCTGGAGTTCCGGAGCTTAATGAGGGCTGCTCTGACTTCAACCTTCATAATAGGGGCGTGGAGGCAGGGTTGATTGGTGCCAATGTAGTCGGGATATAACACCCAGGCAGCACAAGCCATTGGCCCAATATTGGGATTGTGATGGCAAATGGTGGTCCTACATAGGACCACCATCACCACTATTACCCCAATATAGGCAATGCCTCTTTCCGACAGTTCCAATGATTGCCCCACATGTTCTATGTGTCCCCGATATTGGCAGTGCCGCTTAGTTACATCGCCAGCAATGGCCCAAGCTGGGCAGTATTTTCCCGATATGGGCATTGCCACTCACTTACATTTCCAATAATGGCCCCAGTTGGCCACTATGTCCCCCATAATGGCTTTGCCACTCAGTTACATTCCCAATAAGGGCCACAGTTGGCCATTATTTTCCCCATAATGGCTTGGCCACTCAGTTACATATCCAATAATGGCCCCATTTGACCATTATTTTCCCCATATTGTCATTACCACTCAGTTACATTCCCAATAATGGCCCCGGATGGTCACTATTTTCTCCATATAGGCAGTGCCACTCTGTTACATTTCCATTAATGGCCCCTCGTTGTGTAGTATTTCCCCAGGATTGGCAACGCCACTTCAATAGGCAGAACGATATCGGTCATTGTTTGCCACTAATTCTCCACCATTCCAGTGCATTTATTATCACCCACGAAATTTGTGGGTGATAATCCATGAGGATTTGCTTGGGGCAGTTATTGGATTTACACAAAAATCTTTGGCAAATCGATCGAAACATTGAACTATAATATATATGCGCGTTAGTTCTTTAAAAATCTCTCACAAATCCCGATATGTAAACAATGCGGGCTGGCGCGAACCATAAGAAATGGGTCGATTATACATACGCGTGTGTGCGCGCTAATTGGTAATCAAGAAAATTCATTCTTTGTCCGTGAGACTCCGTGCACAGCACACGCGCAATACGGGAGAGCCTGCAGCGCACTGATTTTAAGTGGAATGAATAAACTGCTTGGCAGGAACACGTATCTTCAATGACGAATGTCACTTAAGAGAATGATATGTGTGGTGCAGATGGTCTATAGTTCACTCGATCGATTCCAAGCGAAGGGTTTATAAGCAATTTTCAGCTTATTCTGATTAGCATCGCCGCAAGCTATATATGGCCTCAGCCGTCGCGTTTTCCATTAGAATTTCGAGAATTTGGGGGAAAAAATCACTACTGCAGTGTACACAGCCGGCATTAGCAAGATATGCAAAAAATTCATAAGGGCGCACACTTTGTTGACCTAAGTGCGGTAGTCGAATGCCTTGAGCGCGGTGTTACTGCTTGTGTCACTGATGTGTGGTTAAGATGTTAAGTACACAATTATTTTGAATATTATTCTGGAGACATTGGAGGGTGTTTGGGAGGCATATCCGTCTGATTCGGCGCCTTTCCGCACTCTCCGGCGTCATATATTAGTGTAGGCACAGAAAAATCAAGAAAATATATGTTTGAGAAGTAGAACCGATTCCGTGTTGGAAAGAAGTAGTGTAGTGGGTAGTATGCTCGGCTGCTGAACTCAAGGATGGTGGTTCGGATCCCGCCGTGCACAAAAAGTTTTTTTTTTAGCGAGTTGTCATTTATTTATTGACTGCTATAGTGGGACAGATTTCGCGGAAGGACGGACAATGATGACCCATTAAAGGCTTTCTCCTTAAAATAGATCTCTCTTAAAAATACAATAGTTCACGCATCGAAGCAGCTCGCACTGTACCAGCGCACACGGGAAATTTACACGATCGACCTGTGATGAGACACCATGAAATTGCAAAGGAAAAGGACGAGACGGCTTCTTAAAACCGATGTCGTCCCGTTCATCGCTGTGCGCAACAATATATATATACATATGCATATTCATCTTTCACCTTTCTCTCGTTGAAACATTCCAAATTTGCTAGCGGATTATAAATAGCTGTTATCATTCACAATTCTGTTGTATATATAGTTACTCAAAAAGTATAGCAAAGTAAAGCAATGCTATTATATTTCATTATCTTAAGTAAACACATCAGTGGTTATTGCTGAGCCTTTCACTGACATTTGTTCAGCAAAGCAAATGCAATACCTTATGTTGTGGGTTACACAGCATAAAGCCATGGAGGTGCACGACTACATCAAATGTGTATGCCCAAGAGCAAAATTTAGCCACTCTGCCTACTATTGCGCCAGTGTCGACATACTTGCAAAGGCTTGCATGTGACTGTTCACACCAAACGAACTGTTGCTATTGCAATGAAATATATAGAACATCAGAAGTATGGGAGGAAATTTAGGAGTATATAGTTGAGAGCATTTCGTATTTTTCATATCTTTTATTGGCCTGTGCAATACAAAATTGTTACTTCACGCATTAGTATGGTCAGTTAGGTATAGTACCAGTTCACGCAATACAGCATGATGTTGATTGCATTGTCACTGACATTCACAGAACACTGCTGTCATAAATAAAATTATCCTGCAATCTAATTACTTATACAGTTTGGATATCTCATCACATGGCTTTATGCTTCACAGACCTCAGCCTTTGTGCTATAGGTTTGGAGGAGTTACATACTCCAAAGTACTAACATCTACGATATCAGATTTAAAGTACTTTAATTACCTTTCTCCATTTCTGTACAATTTACTGCTTCTGCAATGGTCAGGAACAAATATGCTTGTAATACCCGCATAGTCCAAATACGACAGCACAATAATTAAATAAGGATATACACTATCTTATACACAGAACAGATATAGATTTCCTGAAGTGGCTGAAGGTGACAGACAGCTACGGAAATGAGCTTTTGAAAACTGCAAATATAGAGAGTAGCAATTTGGACTAGCATAAGACCAGGCTATAGTTGCACGCAACTGATATGGTACGACCCTTTTTCTTCCACTAGGCATAATATGTATGGCAATAACAATAAATTTCTCTTGAGCTGTACAATTCTTTACTTAGGCCATGCACCACACTTCAAGGCTGTATTTAACTTTAGTGCTGTGCCAAATATTCACTGTTGTACTAATTCCTCAACTTTAAATGCAAGAGTGAAGTCACACTATTTCTAGATGCAAAATTATAGTACGAGAATGCCTTCACCAGGATATTCTCTTTATTTTTCACTTTCAATACACATAAAAGATCCTTCATTCAAACATCCTTAATTAAATAGTCAACCCAAGCCTACTTGAGAACGTGCTAAACTTTACAGAGCGAGGTGGCCCTATAGATATACATCATGGCAAAGGCCAGCTACTATTTGCACTTGCTCTTGGCAGGCTAAAATTGCATGTCCACAAACTTTTCTTCAGTCTTATTTTGGCTTGTCTTTTGTGCCCCTCCTCTCTTTACTAAATTCTCGTTCATGGAATGTTGCAATCATTGGAACATAATCAAATAATAAATGGATTGTTGTTGTAGTGGGATGCTGGTACTGTTTTTGTTTTTTTCAATGACCGGCGCCAAAATTAGATCGGGATGGTACGTGTTAGGCAGGTATGAAGGCTGCACATGTTTGAATAAAGAAACGTACCCCTGAAGTTTTCAATTTTCTGGAAAAGAACTACAACAAATATGCAAAGCAAATCGAGGAGGACGAGGAGGAGGAAAGGAAGATAGGTTAACCAGGGGCCGGGGAAAGGGGTGAGGGGATAAAAAGATCAAGGAGAAAGCAAAACAATATGTATTATTAATGACATGAGCTAGTAGCATAACCCATCGTTTCCTGTTGCAATAGTTCAAGTAATCTCAATAACCTGAACGGGTGTCCATAGGACCGTCGTTCATCTCACGACCAAGAAATTGTGGTGTAAAAGCAAGTTACACTACCACATTAACTCCAACAACACATAGCCATTTCCTGCGTTCTCAAGATAAATGGTAGAAAATACACAATGAGCTCTCTAACTTTTTGCAGTGTGAAAAAAATGACGGTATAGGCATACCTGTATCCAGAAGGAAGTGCACTCTCAGTTTTTACTGCAGCAAAAATGCTATCAAAGAAGAAACCTAAAAGCCTGATCTTTCAACCCTATGTTTAATGAGCCCAGAAAAAATTTGATGAATGAAAAATTGCTATGCGAGTGCTCTCAGGAACAATAACTCATCTTTAAGCACAAACAAAGTTCATGAAAGAGCTAAGGCATTTCATGTCTCGAAAGGAGGCAGCACAAGCATAAAAGCCCCTTAATTCCCACTGCACTCTCAGATTCAGAAGTTCCTTGACTGCTCATGCATTAAGCGAGTGAGATCAAAGTAACTTTTCTTCTATTCTTATGTATTTATCTTTTTTGTAATGCTTGGCTGCAAAGCCAAGTGTTTCACATACTCGGTTCCTTCTTCACCATGTTTCTTGTTGCAATAACCAGTTAACTGTGAGTAGGCTTTATGTGCAAGTTTTTTTTTTCATGTTTCGAAGAAGTGTGATTGTCTACCAACTTGCCTAGACTGCAACTCTAATCAAGCTATAAGTGTAAATAGAAATTATTCTCAGGCTTATAAGACAATTGCCAGGAGTTTGACAACTAACAAACCATTAATTGTCGACCAGCCACCATGCATCCAGTTTACCACTGCATAAAATGCATGTAAAGGGCTGGACTGGAAACACACTTGGCCCCTTTTATGCCCACAAACGGTGGATCCAGTTCAGTCATTAAGGACAAAGAAGAATATGGCACCTCTGCGTGCCTCCTTTTGGCGAAATGAAAACAACACGTACGGCAGAAGCACCAGCTTTAAAGGGGCATGGAGGATATGACTTAAACCTATTGCTTTCTTATTATCGATTCCAAGGCTCTTGCTTTCTGTGTTGTTCGTTCTTGCAGATAAAATCATAATTTTAAATTTTTGTCCTCTCTCAATTCATAACAATAGCAAAAAAAAACTGCTAACTACCATTTATAATTGAATGGCGCATCACCACAGATCCAGTGAAAGAACCCGTCTTTTTTACCTACACTTTTCTTGCAAAAATCTCTAATGATGGCAGCAAATGTATCTAAATTTTTGCAACTTCCCTTTTAAAGCGTTATGATGTGTAAGTAGCTTTTTTGTTTTCAGACAGCAGTAATCCATCAGATTTGTCCTTGGCATCCCTTAAAGTAGCAGCAGCTTCGAATTTCTTGCTACAAACCTGATGCTGTATGGTACTTTTATTCAGTATAAATAGCCCAAGCCTCATGCCATGAGCAGACATATATATGGTTACACAGCTAGATTATTCAATTTCTTTTTAAAGCAATATATAGTCATGTTAAATTAAAGTGCTGAAAATATGATGTGTCTCGTGCTAATTAAGTGACGTAATTCAAAGACTGCATTGAAACAAGTGTTTGAAGGGAGCTCCTTCCTAGAAACAGATCTACTTTCTGGTGTGGCTCGTACCAAGTGTTGATGCACTTCATCCTCAGCATATTTACAACATGGGTGAAACTGCATTTACGAAAGTTAAGTGTGCAGTTTTATAGGCTCATCTTAGCAGCCCGAAATTAGGTGGCATGAGAAAAGAGCTGCAGGGGACACAAACAATTAAGGGCACCCATCACAGCAGATGCCACTGCACTAGTGACAGAAATCCGTTTTTGCTGGTGGACACTAAGAAGCGGTGCACTGCTTAGAAGCAGGTCATTTCAAACTTATTATTCGATGCAACAACTTTCCGTGCCAAGAAGTGACTTCCAGAGGTGAGTGAGCATCCCTTCTCTCCTATGATGTTTGAACTCTAGGTTTGTCAAGTTAAATTTCCATATTATCTTTTTTGTAATCATGTCATTAGTGCATCACTTACAAGCAGTTAAGCTGCATGCACTAGTCTTACCTAACATTTAACCTAAATGCGTGTTAATTCAGCCTTGCATTCTCAATATCTTTCTTTGCCCACTACTCTGCAGTCTTTTATATACTAACAAGTTGAGAGTATACTTTTTTATTTATTTATTTATTATTTATTTATTCACGTTGCCTCACAGGCTCCAAGCATGGAGTATTGTGTGAGGGGGGGGGGGGGTTACATAAATAGGGGTAATAACAGGAGCATGAATGACACGATTATATAATGCTGATTGACTGTTAGTACTCATTAAACAGGCAGGCGCTCACGGGAACAAGAGGGTTCTGAAGTTTCTGGAGGCGCAGCAACGACCCTGCCAGTAAATTTGGGTGGCCCTGAAGAGGGCCATTATAGCTTCAGAGTTGATGTTCCCCAAAAGATGAAATTCCAAGTGCTTCAATGCAGATCTAGTATGCAGCGGTGGCTCAGTGGTTATGGTGCTTGGCTGCCGACTTGAAAGATGCAGATTCCATCCGGGCTGCAGCAGTCACATTTTGATGAGCATTGAATACTATAGAGGCCTTTGTACAGTGCGATGTCAGTGCATGTTAAAGAACGGCAGGCGGTCGAAATTTCTGGACCCCTCAACTATGGCGTCTGTCATAGCCTGAGTCGCTTTGGGATGTTAAGCCCCATACAACCAAATCCAAACCATGCAAAGGATGGTGATGTAGAGGTTGCTGTCTTCAGCACCAATTAACACTTCAAGCAAGATGCTGCAATCTGCAGCTATCTTAATAGAGGCACATAATCCTTCAGGCACCACAGAAATGTAAAGCCTCACTGAAGTTGAAGCAAAGGGAAAACGACATGCCCCCTCTTGTACTGAAGCTTTATACATCGAACTTTATTCTTGATGTACGAAATGGGCCAGATTTTGGTTTCTTGACCAAGAGCACTGTAGCGACGCACGTCCATCCTTGAAGAGTCAATTGGAACTCTAAAAAACTCTCTGCCATTTGGCAAGATGCCAGCTTTGGCATTGCCCCTCAGGAGATCAACAATGACTACAGCGCAGTTATCCACCAGAAAGCAGTCACCGACTTTTACGTCACCACCCACTTGTCCTGTAGAGAGCGGTGTGCACGCCCTCACCTCCGACATTCGTCGGCTGAGTTGCGCCAGAGGCTTATTTATCGTCCGCAGTCTCTTCTTTGCCTTTCCTAGGTAACTTTCAAATGAAAATGCACTGAACTCATCGACAGTGCCATGCTCCAGGCATTGCTCTGCCAAGTGTGCAAGGGTGTGCACATTGTACACGAGTTGTTTTTGTCCGTACAGTCTGCCAAATTCTTGCACAAAGTACCGCAGCAGGTCGTGAGCAAACTGGTTGAGGTCTCTGTGATGCTGAGGAGAGGCAAGTACCCTAACAGATACATGCAAATATAAAAAATGCTTATAAAGCTCATCAGGCAGGATGGATTTCAGGAGAACAGGCCCCAGGTATAGTAAAAAAGTCCTGAACTCTGTGGCCTTCCATCTGTCGAGTTCTTCGGTGCCCCTCGGTTTCCTCTGAAAGTACTTTGGAAATGCAGTTGCTGCTTCTTGCAGCTTGTCGTTGAGTGCACTCCTGTCAGCCCGGCTCAGCCTGGCAGCGTGCCCCTTGCATATCCAATTCCTAAGGAGCAACCGCATAACCCCCAAACAGACTAAATGCATATACTCTGTAGGAAAGCATTTCACCATATCTACGTTCAGAGATGTAAATGGTGAAACACCAGGGTGATGGCGCCGATCCTCTTGCGAACGAAAAGAGGAGTCTGTTCGCTGTGGTGCATACAGGTCAGGGAAAGTCATCCTGTTTTCCAGATAGTGCCCTTTTTGGCTGCAACGTTCACAGGCATGATAGCCTGTGTGGCCAGTGATTGCCTTCACGAAACTCCTTGCTGGAGCGTCACAGATCACGGCTTTTAAGCACACATTGACGTGCACCCCTTTCACCATCAGTCCGTTGCAACTAAGGTTGCGCACTTCATCAATGAAAGGCCTGAGGTATTCCTGGAGGCACGGAGGTTTCTCTGCACCGCAGTACGCACTGACCATAAATGGTTCAGATTTCTTGATGTTAATTACTCTGCACAGAATTGGCCAGAGTGCAGTCTGGCTACTCCTATGCAGAGGCAGCCCATCAATATTTGCGTGCAGCTCGACATTCTCAGGCGCTGGTCCTTGGCCAACAGCATGCTGAATTCCCTCAGCAAGGCCAAAATGCACAAACGAGTCGCCGTGTTCTAAATTAGCTTTCCGCTCCGTCTGCATGATGGTCCTTGCATCTTTCGGGAGCTCTACAATCCCACGCCGACGGCAGAAGTCCAGCAAATCGTTGATGCAGGCGTGCGTCAAATTGTGCTTGCTAGCTATGCTAGCTAACTCCTGCGCTGTCGAGAGATGGCGATAACAAAGCTCAGGAGACTCCTCACGAGGCTGGCCCATTTCCACGTTCTCAGCAGTAAGGTTGTTCGTGGACGAGGTCTCATCGCTTGAGTCGCACGAGGTAGGGGTATGCTCGCTAGAAAGGCTTTCAGCGCAACTCTCGGACACATAAGCTTGCTCGTTGAGCTCGCTCTGAACAGATGGCATCGACGGGTCTGCAGGTAGCGACGAAATAGCTCGTCCGCTGCCACTAGCGCAAGCGCCGCTTGCGCAGGCTTCGCTATTCGGCCGTTTGCTTGCTCCGGACGGTAGCGGGAGTGGAGGGGCGCTGACGACGTCCAAGGCCGCTTCGCCGCCCGTTCTCTTGCTTCCGGAGGATTTCAGATGCGTAGACGGTGGCCGTCGGATACCGAGCTCTCCTAAAAGTTCCCTGTACTCTTTTTCGATGATACGGTACCTCCGCCACTTGCTCATGACCTCCTTCTCCATGCTCATGACGGAGCGCTAAAGATCAGAGTGACGAACAATCCACAAACCTAACCGCTCAGAGCTACAGTTAAAAACGAAAAGAGGCCTAACAATGAAGATACTCGCAGCGCACAAAAGCACAATCACAAAAAGGCGTTAACACTGTGCATAAAAAAGACCTCCGGTTCCGAATTATTCGGTATTATATTAGGTCACTATCTTTAGTAAATAAAAAAAATAGTTGAGTTGTTTTTATTTTTAATTCACGGAGAAAATAAGTGGCCGCAGCGGCACGTCTTAGTAGAATGCGTCTAAAATACGGTCGTGCCGCACCTCCATATTTACCACCACTCGCTAATAACTGTTCAGGTCATATAGCCTCCTTGACTCGCTCATCCATCAACTCCAGTGAGAGCTACACTCCACTGTAGTTGCCGGAGCAAATGTATAGTCACTGTCTGTAATTTATATTTTTTGTGATTTGTATACAGCCTTTCTCGGCTTTGTGCCAGTGATCGATGCAGATCGAGGCTATTTGCTCTATTTAAGCGCTGATAGCTGGTAGAAAACTTGTCGTGAAATATTGTGTGGGCCTCGGGACAGACGGGGAATCAGCCCAACAGCCTTTACACAAAACTCAAGGCACAAAATGCGTGGTTCTAGCGTGGTTCTAAAGTGCGTGGGCTACCCCCACATTGACTGCTTTTCATATAATGTACTAGAATCCTTTACGTCAGGCTTTCAAATGAAGCACAGGTACTCCAAAACGGCAGCTTGAGTACGGAGAAACGTACGCCGGCCTCATGTGACGCCGCTGATTATTCGTAATATAGTCCGAGGTGATGGCGGCCGTGCTAGACATCTTATCTTCCCGCATACACCAAACGGCTTGTGTGCGTCAAGTTGGCTCAGCATAGCACCTGCCTTGCGATTAATTGTGAATAAATTGGCTATACTGGAAGGCCGCTTTAATCGGTGCATTGAAAAGTAGAGAACGCTGCTACGCAGAAAGAATACATATGGAAATATACACCGATGATCAAAATTTGCCTTTTGTTGGATTTGTAATCGGTGAAATTAATTTGAGCGAATGAACAAGGGCTTCGGTGGAAGACCCCGACCCCTGTCCGGCGAGCTTTAGCTCTACCGTACGGTAACTACGCCAATTCTTTTACGAAAACGCTGAGTTGCGTGCAGCTACGCAGAACGACAACACCGAATGGGAGCAGCACATATGTTACATTTCAGGGCATGCGGTAGGGTTTTTTCTAGACAGCCCCGAAATATCTTCCCCTGATCAGCATCTCTGACAAACGTTTCCTGCTGGATAGGTGCCGCAGCGTTTCTTCTTTTTTTTCCTGCATTAAATGTGAGCTGAAGAGGCATTACTGCGAACCTAAAGCTTCTGAGTGACCGGCGCCGACCCGAACTCCATCGGTTTTGTCTATTGTCCATTCGGTGATTTCGTAGCAACAAAGTCAATTTATGCAATCGAATCTGACAATCGCGTGCTCAAACGAAAGTTGACGATCTGTCAGACAATACCCGGTTCTGCGTGATAAATGCAAAAAATGTTGGAAAGCCGATAGACGTTCCCGCTGATGAAGTTGAAGGTCACATGACCGCGCATGTCGAGATGATGAGCCGTACGTATGGGTTCAGAAACGTCTATCGTAACCTGGACATGGTCAGTGACTTTCAAATTCATCAGTATATCATGCCTCCAGACGGACTTTCCCATTGATGTCTGAGCTGGCACTCTCTTTGTTGTCACTGCCGTCATCAAACGCAGCCGTCAAACAAATGCTCAGCTAAGTCTTAGGGCTGAGACGGGACAAAAATTCTTGGCCGGTTTAAAATCCTAGCAGCCTCCATTCCCGGCCATACCAAACTTCACGTACATGGAGGAGCGCTTGCAAAGTCTTGTTATAGATCTACATTCTATTTCGCAGGTAGGTTTTATAGTGAACGAGACCTGGCTGAACATTTGTTCGGTGGCTGCGTTTGATGACGGTAGGGACAACAAAGATAATGCCAGCTCAGACATCAATGGGAACACATATATGCTAGGGCTCGACGAAAGTTCGTCTCCATGGTCAGGCATGATACTGATGAATTTGAAGGTCACTGACCATGTATGGGCCAAACTTTTCCCCTTCGAATCAGGTCACGATGCCTGAGATCCCTCTCTAGACTACTTCCGTCTATTGTGCTATATCTTGTCTAGCCGCAACCTCTGTACTAGAGTTTGTCTTGGAATTTATTGTAGTGTATTTATTTTATTGTGTTTAGTGAAAATGTCGTGAGCTGTACCTATATGCATTGCTGAATGCATATCATTACTGAGTGAGTTTATTGTGCGATGTTTTTTGCGTGTTGTTATTTTCCCGATACTGCTATGCTTTGAGAAAAAAATAAAACACGACGTTTATGATAAACACCACATTTGCTTAATCATGAACTCGCTTGCAGGCAAGCCTTGCGCTACTTCTAATAGTATTATGTAGATATACTTGCGAAAAATAGTTTAATATGGCTAAGGAGTTTTCCATGCAAAAACAAAGTTTTTTGGCTTTATTTGGGCTACTACGGAGGCCAGCTTGGCTACCTGTGCTTGGAGCTATCTGGCAACCCTTGCTGCCCGTCCGACCGCTCCGACGGATGCCATCTCTTTCTTTGTTCGGTCGTCGCTGTGTATACATCGTGTTTTCCCGTGATCTTCAAGCCCGCCACTTGCGTAAGTATTTACGCTTTTTTGTTAGTAGCTTCTTTTGTTTCCTCATGAGCCTACTGTCATGAGTAGCAATAAGGGGAGAGGCGTCATTTGTTGCCCTGTTCTGTAATTGTACTATTTTATAGTCATGTGGGAGGCTAGCTTGCCACATGGGTTCGGACCGACATGTGCACCTTCAATTGTATGCCTTTTTCATGCACTTATTTTCTTAACGCTGCGTTGTATTGCTTCTGAGATGTGTCGCGAGACCTTCGTGCGAGAGGAACATGAGAATAGGGCGAGCGAGCTTGTGAAAAATCAGTTTACGCACTAATCTTTGTTTGCATCGCTTTACTCCTTGCAGCATGCCACCAAAACCGTTTGCGGTCGTGAAGTTCCCGATGGAGGACGACAGCTTGGCTGTCGTCCCTGTCGGGTGGCTGTCCCACGACTGGCAGCATTGCCACTGGCCGAAAAGGCGAGCCGCGGAGGTAATCCGCCTCGCTCGAGAGGAGGCGGACCCATCCGCCCCAGGGTGCGAGTGGTTCCGCTGCCCAGTCGCTGTCGTCACAACATGCAGTAAGTGGTTTTATTGCCGGGATAACGCTATGTGTGCAATTGTGAATTGTGGTGTCTAGCATCCCGAAGCGACGCATGGGCTGTGACGGGCGCTGTATTGGAGGGTCCCGGATTTTTTAACCGGCTTTAACGTGCGCCAACACTTCACAGCACACGGGCGCCTTTTGCTAGCCTGTCAAGTGACTAATCTTTTCAAAACTCGGAGGCTAATGAATGATGCACACATGCATTTGTGAGCTGATATCATTGCTTCATCTGCATCAAAAGCGATTGCCAGTCCAAATTCGCATGTGATCTCAAACACTGCAATGCCTTGTTTTATGGTGATATCCAGTTTTCCAGGTCACTGGACTCTACAGGTTTGAAAACATTTAGGACTGACTGTGCTTTGTTCTTGTCCAAGTTTATCGCTCGTGATTGAAAAGATATCTCTATCACATGGGCATTTCAATGACTTTCAAACCAATTGTCTACGACTCAGGAGATGAACACTAGTTGCTGCACAGTTAGCAGCAGCAATTGAGTCAATATATGGCTTGCTCGTGACGTGACTTCTGCTCCTATCAAGCGCTGGCGGCCATGCCGCCAAACCACTCGATCCCAGACCGTCCGCCTTGCGTGGCCTGACTGCTCCTTAGATGCTTTGGATTATTTCCTTATCCTTTCAGGCGTGATGCTGCCTCCACAGGGGAATTGGCTATTCAATGCAGGCTATTACTTTGAACTTGCTGGATCGGTGCATGTGCGCTGCACAAAAAAGGTGGAAATGTGCGACAATATGCGTGCATACATAGTGTGGCCGGGTTACGATGCAATGATAGATGATGATGTGGTCTGAAGTGACCCACAGGGATCGTGAACTATCTAGTTTACTCTTCCAGCTTTGTGACATTAGAAAGAATGGAAACCTCAAATCATTGGAGGTACAAAAATATTTCACGAGCTGCTGGTCGAGGATCCTGTCTGCAACGAGTCTACGATACCTAAAGCTCGGCCTCAGCATGCTGTCCTTTCTGCCGTTGTTGCTGGCTGTGGCCGTGGTGATGAACCACTTTGCCTAGTGCTGTAGCCAAGGTATATGCAGTGACGCAGGGCCCAGTCTGTGTTTGGGTTGTCAAACAAGTCAGATGGCTTCACTCGAAACAAAAACATTCACTTCTTCAGGGTGTAGTCCTTGCTCACCATAGCTTTGCAGACATTAAGTTCACGACCCAAACCTCTTATCTGTCACAAAGTGCACTCTGTACTCTTGTAAATTGAGACTCTTGGGGTCCAAATTGTCTTGCTTAGTCCGAGCCAGCCACAACCTGCAGCTCTTTGTGCTCTGGGATCTTGGAGTTCTTGTGCTAAGTTCATGTTAGTCTGCTTCTTCTTGTGCCTGTACCTGTCGCTATGATTGGAGCCACTGAGGATAATGCACAAAACCATAGTGAAGCTGCGGATGGACGGGAATCAACTCTGTGTGAGCAAACAGAGGCAGCGGTAAGCTAGAGGCAGTCTGGCAGTGGTTCAGCACAGCATGGCCGCCTGGCAACCGATGGGCACTGAATGCGACATGCGGGCCATGTATAATGTATTGAGACAGTGAAGCAGCACGAAACTTGGTGGTGATTTCGAAGGCCTTCAAGAGCGGCAGTGTGCGCTCTTGAATTTGGAAATCAGAGCCTTATAATTGGCGAATAATTGCTGATGTTTAAAAATATTCAGTTGAACCTTGCTGTAACGAAGGAAACCCCAAAATGTCTGTTTTAGCCGTTCCATTTTTATGGCAGTCATCGACCTTTGTTGCAAATGGATTTCATGCTAACAAGCTTATCTACTACAATGTTTTGCTAATGTGCATGAAATTTGACTCCACATTGCAGTGGCACTGTGAACTAGTCGAAGAAAGATAGGTGTACAGAATCGGGTGGTTTGCTTTGTCACTTGAAGGCTCCACTGGTACTTTCTTGCATCACTTTTGCTGTGACAATATATATTTGTAACGCTGTTCCACGAATTGCTTGAAAGTAATGAGATAGAAGAGCTGCTGATATCATTATGAAATTTTTCTGCTGCCAGCAAGCAGCACAGAGAAATCATACAAACAGGAGGATGTCTCTCTGCTTTGCAACATTTGCTGCACCATGACAGTGCAGTTATCAGGAACCCAGTCTATATAATAATGTTCAATTATCGAGTGATTTCTTCTGTAGGGTTATATGCTAAACTGACGGGACCAAAATATGCTTCACTTATAATTAACTGGAAATTCCAATTAAGCGGCTTAAAAATATCGGGAGTCAACTGTATAAATTATTTAGCGGTTTTAGGCGAATAATATGCAGTGATCTGTGTATACACTGATGTCTACCGCATCATTTGAAAGTGCGCACCAACAAGCTGTGGTGTCAGTCGATGCATGCGCATGTACCTGTTAGTTTTAAGTAAGCAAAAGCATTGGGCGCACAAGACAGGGGCAGCTTTGAAACCAAAATTACTGCACGTGGTTGGTGATCAGTCATTAAAAGCCTTACAAAAAATTAACACAGATTTTGTCTTTTATACACAGATAGCTTAGTGTGTCACCAGTGTGCGTTGCGGGAGCTTTCAACACACACAAGTGCCTGCCTCATGCCCTAATTTAAGTAGATCAACTGAATGTCAGCCTTGCCAACGCTTGCCTGTTTCTTGCAGAGCCCACATGAGAACGGCTAGCTGTCTTCCCACAGGCCTAATCGCCTGCATGTAGTCATAATGACCAGGCAGTGGAAAGCTTCTGTGAAATGTAGAATTGGCAATGGGGAAAGTAAAAATGCAGTATTCTGTACTAATGGGAGGCTTCAGTGCCAATGTTGGCAAAAAGCAGGCTGGAGACCAGGCAGTAGATGAATATGGCATTGGCACTAGGAATAGCAGAAGGTAGGGGGAGGAGTGCAGGGAAGAAGTTCTTTACCAGTAAACTATCCAAGCAGATGAAAGATTTGATTAAGACATGAGAAAGTGTGAAAGCCTCCAACCCAACAGACAAGATAGAACTGGCAGAGCTATCAAAGCTGATCAACAGGCGTAAAGTATACGACATAAGGAAGTATAATATGGAGAAAATCGAGCATTCTTAAAGAACTGTGGCAGCCTGGAAGCAGTGACAAGAAGATTAGGCGTAGGCAGAGATCAGATATATAGGCGCTTAGGTACAATTAAGGGGGCAATGTCATTACTAATATGGACAAGTTTGTCAAAGTAGCAGAGCAGTTCTATACTGACCTATACATTATTCAGAGTAGTGAGGACAATGAGATTGGCAGTAGAGAAGAGCAATCAAACGTTCTGCCAGTAACGAAGACCGAGGTTAAGAAAGCTTTAGAAGCTATGAAAAAGGGGAAAGCAGCTGCGTAGGACGCGGTAACTACAGATTTGTTGAAGGATGGTGGGGCTATTGTGCTAGAAAAACTGGCCACCCTGTATAAGCAGTGCCTCTTGGCATCGACGGTACCGCAGTGAAACTGCCCACATTCAGGGCCACTGCACAGAATGCCTCCACGACAAAGTAGTCCGTTGTTAAAAGTTCTTTCAGCGCAAGCTAGAAGCTAATCACAGGAAAAACTTATAAGGTCTGTATTCTAGAATTTTGGTGCCTGGCTGGTTTCATAATTCAATATAGTTGCATTATCGTTTACCACCTTCCAGCCTAGCAGGAAATAAACCACATATGCAGCAAAGGCCACTGATGCTACCACAGAGGCTGTGTGCTTAGCCACCAAGGTCACATGATAATCTACATCCCTTTCCTACATTTCCTTTCATAGCCCACAGGCTGCTTCAAGATGCCTACTGTAAAGTGTTTGTGTTTGCAATAGCCAGGAATTATTGCATTAAAAGTAATATCCAGGAATTGTTGCATTAAATGTTTGCCTTATTTTCATGTGAAGCAGCAATTTTAGTGTGGACTGCACTTGAGTTGGGTGTTTGATCTCTAACCTTTTGCAGGATCATACAAGAATGCAGAGAAAAAAGCTAAGAAATATGAGATGAGCTCTGCAGTGGAAAGCTCTGCAATTTCTGGTAAGTGGAAAATCCTAAATTTTTAAACATTAGTAAAATTAATGCATATTCAAAATATGCACGCATTTTTCTGTTTTAGGCAATGAAGGTCCGGATGGGCCTGACGTCCGGCTGCCATCGCCACCACCCCGGCTGCCATCGCCACCACCCCGGCTGCCATCGCCACCACCCCGGCTCCCGTCGCCACCACCCCAGCTGCCATCGCCACCCCGGCTGATATCACCACCCTGTAAGCCTTTATCTGTGTTTAGCCTTTAGATTTGCATTGTTTCAGTTATGGCTTAGTGAATTTATGGTAATATCACATAGGAGAAAGGGGGGACACCCACCCTCTAGCCGTGCCTGCTTTTTATTGATCGCAAAAAATGCATATGGGTGACTCATGAATTTGAGCTCAATTAAGACCCTGTTGCAAAACTGCATTAAGTCTGCTTTCCTGCATAGCAAAAACCCCTTTACCACAGAGTCCATGCGAGTCCTTGAAAACCTTTCAAGAGGGAGAAGTTATTTTCAAGGGCTGAAGAACAATTTGAGGTGAAGGCAACGGAACAGATTCTTTCAGTTGTCAACACGTGTGCCCTATCCTTAGACGATGTCATGGCCAGTTGATACAGTGTTAGGTGGTAGCTTTAGAGATCACTTCTTGGTTTTTATCGTTGTTACAATGTTCTTTTTGGTGCCTTTAAAATCACCAGTCACACCTGTGTAGGCATGCGCTGTACCCTCAGAAGACCGAAGCATGCGGTGATTGATGTCAGACGTTCTTTCTGAGAAAAATGTACCCGGGCGTTGTTTACGGCGTCCCGTGTTCCGAATGTGACAGTGTCTACATTGGCGAGACTGGCAATTTTAAAAGGCACCTAAAAAAACATTGCAACGATAGGTTTGCCGAGAAGAGCAATTGTAGTGAGGTACTGTAAAAATTGAGTCATGAAGTTTAGCATTTCATTGTTTTCAAGCAAAGGATGGAAGGTAGAATATAGTTTTTGTACTGAAAATTTAAAAGTGCACAGAAGACAGGGACAAGAGGACTGGATGGGACAAGCGCTGCTCACAACTGGGTTTATTCAGAAACATTTTTCATTAACAGCCCACCTGTGAAGTCATAGTCAGCATTGACTTGCACAATGTAACTGCCAAAGGCAGGAGAGAATTTTAAAATTGTAATTCATCAGAATGTAATCAATTGCCAGCAGAATAAGCAAGGCTAATCCCACCTGTAGCATACAACTCAACTCTGCGGTTCTCTCATTCGAGTTGTTCTTGTGCTTTAAAATTTGCAGCATGATACCAGCTGGGGCAGCATACAGCTTCGTTAAGGCTTTTTGTGTTTTTGAGGGTCCGCCAGAATAAAGGAGCAGTTTAAATTACTAAATCTGGTAGAATGAGATGACACCCTGAACAAGCATGGTCTTAATGAATGGGAGCTCATAAATGCTTAATGCTAATTCTGTACGAGGCAGTTACGGTGTATATATATGTATCCTTTCAGCAGAAGTGCTGATGTAGCATTTTGGCATTATCTGTGTAGCATTACCTGTGTTATACTGAGTAATTTTTCCGTTCTTCCTGCATCAACACTAATGCTTCATGTTCGTGTCCAACTTCAGCCCTGCTTAGCAGCCACTCAATGGAGGCGGCCACACCAGCTGCTGCAAATTGCACTGCGGGCTGCCCGGCTGGTTCGGCCTCCACTGCAGGTGACCTTGAGGATGTGGAGGAAGCAACTAGCGATCGTAAGGCTTTTCGCTTTCTTTACTTGTATATGAAGAGCCTGAAAAGACGAGAATGCAGTGAGAGGATAGGATGAGAATCTATTTTTTTGAAGTATGAGCCTAAACAGGCCTTGGTAGAAGTTCTGTTTTGCCTTAAAGGAGACCTAGTTGGTGGATATTTCAAAACGTGTGCTTTGAAAATGGCCACTGTTTGTATAAATATGCCTGCTGCAAGTAATTCTTAATAGAAGTACTGAACCTAAGCGGTGATAAAATTTGCTACTTGACACTTCCACAGCTCTATCTCATTCCTACTAACTAGTTGCAGTGTGTTTTCCCGGCGAGTAGCAGTTTGTTTCCTTTAATTTCTTTTTTTGGTTCTGGATTGCGGTTTTGGTTCTGTTATTGTTGTTTCCCTTGGCCTATGCCACTAGAAAGCCACAACCTTTTAAAGACGGACCAATAGAAATAAAACAAACATTACAGATTGTGGCTCAGGACTGCAAAGTGGTCACTGTACTCTATACAGTTTCTCTAGTTTTTGTGCATATATTTTTTATGTGCCCAGCCTGCTGTGCTTTCTCACTACCACTGGCAGCTGTTGTCACAATGGAAGAATACACTTATGGCTGTTTCCATCCTTGCCATGATGTGACGGCAATCAAAATGGCAACCAAGCTGAATAGAAAACTGGTGGTACATAGAAGGAACAGTATTCAGAGCAGCTATTTTTAACTAAGGCATTGTCAGTGCATGGTGCATTTTTGATATATAGATCTGCAAGGGATAGAGCAGCTGTGCCTTGTGGTGGAATCAATGGCAATTTAGTAGCTTAATGCAGAGCATGTTGACGCCCAGTGTTGGTTTACATTACCATCATCGATGCTGCAGTCCCACAGTGTGTTAATTGTTCTGACGTCCAGTGAAATCTTCCACAGCAGTTCATCATCCTGCAGAATCTCGCACTTCACAAACAACCTCACCATGACATCGTGTAGAACAGCCACAAATATGTTCCCTCGAGGCATCCACCACATTTGCATTACCCGTCCTGATATGTCAAACTTGCGGCCAGGTGCGTAGTTGTTCTCTGAAGGATGACAGCCATCTTGAACATATTCGTGAAGAAGCACCGAATGCTTATGGGGCATTCACTCTTGGACACTCGGCGGAGAGAGCAAGCGAAATCCTCTGCCACCGAAAAAGCTGCATCGTTCACACTTCCCAACCACCTCGTCTGCGCTCATCGTCTGTGTGTCGTCTGCTCAAGGCGTACACAGATATGGCAAGAGGTTAATCCATGCTGTCTACGTACAATAACTGTATGCACGCTTACTTACGCTAAATGCAGCTATTTTGCCAGACGTTACGCCATTTCTAGCATTGTCGCTTTTAAATACATAAGATTAGCCTAGTGGCGCCATCTGGTGGTTACTCTCAAGCCTTTTTAAAAAAGGAAAGGATCGTCACCTAAAATAAAAAAAGAACACATTTATCACTCACACTTTTTTTATGGGTGAGATGAGACAAAGCGAAAGAGCGCTGGCGCTTTTATGGGCATTGAACGCGCTCAAACAGGCAGTAACAGCGACGAATTCAGTCCCAAACGAGGCGTCCCGCACCGAAGGGCGTCGCCATGTTTGTTGCCGAACTTCGTACTCTCCTTCCTATTGGCTGACGGGATTCGGCGGATTTTTTTCCGGTGGCAGAATTCGGTCCTGGACCGATCAGGCTTACCGCTTGGTATTTCGGCGCAATCTCTGCCGCGGCAGCGGATTCCGCTCGTTCTCTCTGCCGAATGTCCACCAAGTGTGAACGCGCCATTACTTGGCCCTGAGCACAATTGATGAAGCACCGCATTACAAACTGGTAAAATATGTAGCCAGGAGACATTACATGCATCAAACAGCCACAGAGAAACTGTGTGCGTGGCATCAGCTCTTTTGTCAGCTGCAGAAGAACCAACAACAGAGTGAGCTGGTGCATCAGTGAAGAACCAAAAACAGCGCTCGCCCATCTTCTAGTCTGTCTTTATGGCGCTGTTTTTAGGTTTTCATCAGGTACCGGCACTCCCTGCAAGCGTTGCTGTTCTGAGTGGCAGTTCCACTGCAATTGGAACAGTGCCCCTTTCATCAACTATCTACACTCCCAAGAGTGCTGAGCATACAGCTAAAAGTAGAAAGGAAAACGAAAAATCGTTCTCAAGAACCATGCAGAAAATTCTGGGCAGAGCTGTGGAGCAAACATAAAATTTCATTTACCGCATCATCCCTGATGCTAGTTTGTCTCCCCTTTATTTATGGTGCCATGCTCTGATTTTCAATTGCAAGCCAACACCCGCATTTCGGATTTTCAAATTTGAAAACAATAGGTCGACTTGCAAGCGTGTAAATGCAGTATATTGCTCATATTGCGTCCTTGAGGTGTAAATATATACATCTGCTGTGAAAGCCTGCCCTCACTGGAAACCTTGCTCGTTTCAGCGACAATGCTCAAGGTGCTGCGGCTGCTGCTAGAAATACGGCAGCAGCAGCGGGAAATCCTGCAGAGGGTGAGCCGGCTGGAGCAAGCTCGGCAAGAGCCGAGGACACGGTCGCCGTCTCCTCCTGTGAGCTCCCTCCCGCCACTGTGCCCTCAGCTGCCAGCCTTCAGTATTGAAGATTTTGAGGCGGCAGAAGCTGCTGTCAGAGATGACAGAGTAGCAGCTGCCCTGGTAATTTAATTTTTCATTCAATGTTTTATTACAGTAGTCTGTTGGGTGCTTAATGTATATAGTTGAGATATTTATTGAAAAATCTGAGCCCCAGAAGTAGATGCTTGCCATGCCTAAGCCATAATCATGCTGTTCTTGTATAAGTTTTCAGCTAATATAGTGGGAATAGATGAATTTTGAAAAGTCCGCACATAGTAGGGTTACTGTGACATTGTTAATAGTCTGTTTTATTACAACTGAAAATTCCGGAAACAGTCGCGCCCACTTATACCGAACATGACAGTTGCATAGATTACTTTATACTAAGTCTAATTCCTGTATTACAGTGAAAAATCCAAACTCTCGTACAGAATTAACATTTGTTTCTTTTTTATTCGAAATAAGTGCCATAATTGTTTTTGCTTCTTCTACATTCGAAATGAATGCATTGTTTCTGTTCCTTCTAAAATCGGATTGAACGTTTCTTCAAAATAGACCCTATTTAATGCACTTTCTAAGCTCCCAAGCGCAGTCGTGTGCTCCTTATCAAGATCCTTGGCAATAAGCTGACTGCAGGCACTATGCAATTAATCCCCATTGCCGCTTTCACGGCAGCTAGTGGTAGGTCAGGCCTGTTGTCATTAGCTTCCTACTAGTTCAGTGCTTGTAGTTCACATGGCATATTCGTTTAAAAGCATCAACTATAGGGTTCATGACCTCTGCAACAAAGCACACAAGATGGTACAAAGGAAAGAAATTAACACGGACAGCACAGCTGTATCGGGGTGTATAGCACAATTTCAGCTGATGGAAAAGGTGCGAAGGAAACAGGGCGAGAATTAACAAGAGTAATTAACATTTTGATTAGTAATTATATGCTGTCATTGACATATAGCACATTCTTGGCCACATGAGCAAGTTCTTCACTGATACTGATGGGGTACTAAGGCAAGGTTTACCTGCTTGGATATATGAGGGTGCAACTCTGATGATTCAGACGAAAATCTCTGTTACCTTGAAGTTTGAATTACAGAGTACTGTATCTGTGCTGCTAACAATGCTTTCAAGAGATATTTTAAGGCTGTCTTGATTTATTTAATCACAGGACTATGTTATGCTCTACTATACTATTTGTGGCACATTCCATCAAAGTATTGAGCCTCATGAAGCTAGTGTAGTGTAATGTTAAGTCTATTTTTTGGTATGTATTTTGTTCACAAAGTTTGGCTGAGTTAAGGTGGCACACAAACATTCGTTGTTTTCCAATTAAGGAGACAGCTTTGATCAGTCTTTTGCCTGGCTATTGCTTTTTATGCCTTTCATTAATTGAAGTGCAGTACTCCACTCCAACCAGGACAGTTTCAAGAACCATAGATGCTAATTTTAGTTGCATATTTTTCCTGTAGTGATGCATAAGACATGAATCACCGTGGAGTATTCCCTTACGAGTGCTAAACAATTTAATATTGAACTTCTTGATGCTGTTACGGTGGTCAAAATGTAAGAAGTGTTTCACATGAGGTGTAAAAAAAACACTATAATTGCTGCTGTGTTGTAGCAGGTATACTACGATTACTTTCGAAGTCACACCGTTGTCTTTGCTATTGCGTTCTACAAGTTAAGTGGTTATAGAATGTGATTTTTCATGTGAAATAACCGTTGGGCAACTGCAAATTTTTCCTTTCAGAAGAAGCAGCTTCTCCGCCTAGGCGGAAACAATTTAAAGGAGGTGGCGGCGAATGTCATGGGTGCTGTGATGGGGGTGGCTGTACAGAGACTATTCAGCCTGCGGGGGAGGAAAGGAAAACGGCCATTCGTTGGCACAAAGCTGTGCAGGGTGGCAACAGGTATACCTGATTTTGAATTGCTGTAGCTTTTAATTTAGAAATATTGAGATTCCTGCTTTTAAACATGTACAAGTTTTTCCAAGCTATTTTCTTGCTGTATCTTACTGTAATTTTTTATAACAGCTGATGAATATTCTGTTGCTGTGTTTATGTGATTAGTTTGGGGGTCTTAGTCATAAAACTCCATAAAGAAGCAGCAGATGCCCTCAATCAAACCAATCATTTCCATTTGTCATATTGTAATCCGTTGTCATGAACTTCCCTGCAATGGCCACTTTGACGTTGACTGCAGTGCCTTCATGATAGCTCATTTTTTTTGCATTTCACTACTGTACAGTACTTGTGTTGTTTGTTGGGATACCTTGCGTGTCAGTAACGTGTGGTTTTTCTGTGTCAAATCATGAACTTGGATTTCCATATGCTTGCAGGAAGTGTATCGTTTTAAAAGTTGCATTTCTTGGTCTTAATGCACACTCACCTTGCACAGATGCCATCTGCGAGAGGCAGGGTGTCGACATCCTGGCAGCACAGGGTTTTATTGGCAGGTGGCTGCCCGGTGCGTGCGACCGAGGGGGCGGCCGAAAGAGGCGCTATGCCCAAACTTTAGAGCCTCCTGAGTCTCACGCTCAAGCGCCACCTGCTAACCCCTGTGCTGGGTCAGCACCCTGCCCAGGCGCGCCCTCAGCCTCCTGCCCTGCAACCCCTCCAGGCATGGCCATCCTGTCCCCCTCAGGGGTCCACCCAAGCTCTGCCCCCCCCACAGCCTCCTCCTCACGCCCAGCCACCCTCCACCCAAGCTCTGCCCCTTCCCCTGCCCCCCCCACAGCCTCCTCGTCACGCCCAGCCACCCCACGTAGCACCCTTGCCACATGGGTTATTGCCCCACGGGCACATGAGAAATAAAAAAACATTTTTCTGAAATTCCTGTTTGCTTGATTCATTTGGTAGCTGCTGGACATTAAGTAAAAAATGTGCATGAAATATTGTTTGCAAATCAAAATACATATGCAATGAAAATACTGCATGCAGTTTTGAAATTTTAATGGGAGTTCGAACCAATTGCATATATATACAGCTAGAAGTCGCACGGTATTGAAAGCCACGGACGGGACCTCTAAATGCATGCGATAATTCTGCACTGGTCTCGGAAAATAATGGAAATGCCTAGAGGTAGCCAAGATATGCCGGTATCCGAAAGGACTATTCGGCCATATTGGGGCCACTATTCGGCCATATTGGAGCCACTATTCGGCCATATTGGAGCCACTATTCGGCCATATTGGAGCCACTATTCGGCCATACTGGAGCCATATTGGGCCCTATATTGGCAGTGATGTTTGGGCCATTCTTGGCATTCAGATTGGCTGAACATCGGCCCAATCTTGGCGGGAATGTTGGGCCATGCTTGGAAAGAGTTGCGATTTGCCTAAATGCCAATGAAGGGCCGATATTCGCGCCAATTTTCGCCAATGATATGCCAACGGTGGCCCGATATTGGCGTGCTGCTTGGGTTTCGACCTAAAACAATGTATCCCGTTGTTTTGAGCCGGAATACAAGTTTTCGCGCAGTTCTGAGTGAAAAAGTTTACACCTTTCTCTCGTCTACTCTTCGACGACTTTTAAAATTGATGCTCGTGAATTTTGCTAGTTTCGATCTAAAACGATGTATCCCGTTGTTTTGAGCTGGAATACAAGTTTTCGCGCAGTTCTGAGAGAAAAAGTTTACACCTTTCTCTCGTCTACTCTTCGACGACTTGTTAAATCGATGCTCGTGAATTTTGCTACTTTCGATCTAAAACGATGTATCCCGTTGTTTTGAGCCGGAATACTATTTTTTGCGCAGATCTGAGAGAAAAAGTTTACACCTTTCTCTCGTCTACTCTTCAACGACTTGTAAAATTGATGCTCGTGAATCTTGATAGTTTCGATCTAAAACGATGTATCACGTTGTTTTGAGCCGGAATACAAGTTTTCGCGCAGTTCTGAGAGAAAAAGTTTACACCTTTCTCTCGTCTACTCTTCGACGACTTGTAAAATCGATGCTCGTTAATCTTGCTAGTTTCGATCTAAAACGATGTATTCCGTTGTTTTGAGCCGGAATACAAATTTTCGCGCAGTTCTGAGAGAAAAATTTACACCTTTCTCTCGTCTACTCTGCGACGACTTGTAAAATCGATGCTCGTGAATCTTGCTAGTTTCAATCTAAAACGATGTATCCCGTTGTTTTGAGCCGGAATACAATTTTTCGCGCAGTTCTGAGAGAAAAAGTTTACACCTTTCTCTCGTCTACTCTTCGACGACTTGTAAAATCGATGCTCGTGAATTTTGATAGTTTCGCTCTAAAACAATTTACCCCGTTGTTTTGAGCCGGAATACGAGTTTTCGCGCAGTTCTGAGAGAAAAAGTTTACACCTTTCTCTCGTCTACTCTTCGACGACTTGTTAAATCGATGCTCGTGAATTTTGCGACTTTCGATCTAAAACGATGTATCCCGTTGTTTTGAGCCGGAATACAAGTTTTCGCGCAGTTCTGAGAGAAAAAGTTTACACCTTTCTCTCGTCTACTCTTCGTCAACTTGTAAAATCGATGCTCGTGAATCTTGCTAGTTTCGATCTAAAACGATGTATTCCGTTGTTTTGAGCCGGAATACAAGTTTTCGCGCAGTTCTGAGAGAAAAATTTACACCTTTCTCTCGTCTACTCTTCGTCGACTTGTAAAATCGATGCTCGTTAATCTTGCTAGTTTCGATCTAAAACGATGTATCCCGTTGTTTTGAGCCGGAATACAAGTTTTCGCGCAGTTCTGAGAGAAAAAGTTTACACCTTTTTCTCGTCTACTCTTCGACGACTTGCAAAATCGATGCTCGTGAATCTTGCTAGTTTCGATCTAAAACGATGTATTCCGTTGTTTTGAGCCGGAATACAAGTTTTTGCGCAGTTCTGAGAGAAAAATTTACACCTTTCTCTCGTCTACTCTGCGACGACTTGTAAAATCGATGCTCGTGAATCTTGCTAGTTTCAATCTAAAACGATGTATCCCGTTGTTTTGAGCCGGAATACAATTTTTCGCGCAGTTCTGAGAGAAAAAGTTTACACCTTTCTCTCGTCTACTCTTCGACGACTTGTAAAATCGATGCTCGTGAATTTTGATAGTTTCGCTCTAAAACAATTTACCCCGTTGTTTTGAGCCGGAATACGAGTTTTCGCGCAGTTCTGAGAGAAAAAGTTTACACCTTTCTCTCGTCTACTCTTCGACGACTTGTTAAATCGATGCTCGTGAATTTTGCGACTTTCGATCTAAAACGATGTATCCCGTTGTTTTGAGCCGGAATACAAGTTTTCGCGCAGTTCTGAGAGAAAAAGTTTACACCTTTCTCTCGTCTACTCTTCGTCAACTTGTAAAATCGATGCTCGTGAATCTTGCTAGTTTCGATCTAAAACGATGTATTCCGTTGTTTTGAGCCGGAATACAAGTTTTCGCGCAGTTCTGAGAGAAAAATTTACACCTTTCTCTCGTCTACTCTTCGTCGACTTGTAAAATCGATGCTCGTTAATCTTGCTAGTTTCGATCTAAAACGATGTATCCCGTTGTTTTGAGCCGGAATACAAGTTTTCGCGCAGTTCTGAGAGAAAAAGTTTACACCTTTTTCTCGTCTACTCTTCGACGACTTGCAAAATCGATGCTCGTGAATCTTGCTAGTTTCGATCTAAAACGATGTATTCCGTTGTTTTGAGCCGGAATACAAGTTTTTGCGCAGTTCTGAGAGAAAAATTTACACCTTTCTCTCGTCTACTCTTCGTCGAGTTGTAAAATCGATGCTCGTTAATCTTGCTAGTTTCGATCTAAAACGATGTATCCCGTTGTTTTGAGCCGGAATACAAGTTTTCGTGCAGTTCTGAGAGAAAAAGTTTGCACCTTTCTCTCGTCTACACTTCGACGACTTGTAAAATCGATGCTCGTGAATCTTGATAGTTTCGCTCTAAAACAATGTATCCCGTTGTTTTGAGCCGGAATACAAGTTTTCGCGCAGTTCTGAGAGAAAACGTTTACACCTATCTCTCGTCTACTCTTCGACGACTTGTAAAATCGATGCTCGTTAATTGTGCTAGTTTCGATCTAAAACGATGTATCCCGTTCTTTTGAGCCGGAATACAAGTTTTCGCGCAGTTCTGAGAGAAAAAGTTTACACCTTTCTCTCGTCTACTCTTCGTCGACTTGTAAAATCGATGCTCGTTAATCTTGCTAATTTCGAACTAAAACGATGTATCCCGTTGTTTTGAGCCGGAATACAAGTTTTCGCGCAGTTCTGAGAGAAAAATTTACACCTTTCTCTCGTCTACTCTTCGTCGACTTGTAAAATCGATGCTCGTTAATCTTGCTAGTTTCGATCTAAAACGATGTATCCCGTTGTTTTGAGCCGGAATACAAGTTTTCGCGCAGTTCTGAGAGAAAAAGTTTACACCTTTCTCTCGTCTACTCTTCGACAACTTGTGAAATCGATGCTTGTGAATCTTGCTAGTTTTGATCTAAAACGATGTATCCCGTTGTTTTGAGCCGGAATACAAGTTTTCGCGCAGTTCTGAGAGAAAAAGTTTACACCTTTCTCTCGTCTACTCGTCGACGACTTGTAAAATCGATGCTCGTTAATCTTGCTAGTTTCGATCTAAAACGATGTATTCCATTGTTTTGAGCCGGAATACAAGTTTTCGAGCAGTTCTGAGAGGAAAATTTACACCTTTCTCTCGTCTACTCTGCGACGACTTGTAAAATCGATGCTCGTGAATCTTGCTAGTTTCAATCTAAAACGATGTATCCCAGTGTTTTGAGCCGGAATACAAGTTTTCGCGCAGTACTGAGAGAAAAAGTTTACACCTTTCTCTCGTCTACTCTTCGACGACTTGCAAAATCGATGCTCGTGAATCTTGCTAGTTTCGATCTAAAACGATGTATTCCGTTGTTTTGAGCCGGAATACAAGTTTTTGCGCAGTTCTGAGAGAAAAATTTACACCTTTCTCTCGTCTACTCTTCGTCGAGTTGTAAAATCGATGCTCGTTAATCTTGCTAGTTTCGATCTAAAACGATGTATCCCGTTGTTTTGAGCCGGAATACAAGTTTTCGTGCAGTTCTGAGAGAAAAAGTTTGCACCTTTCTCTCGTCTACACTTCGACGACTTGTAAAATCGATGCTCGTGAATCTTGATAGTTTCGCTCTAAAACAATGTATCCCGTTGTTTTGAGCCGGAATACAAGTTTTCGCGCAGTTCTGAGAGAAAACGTTTACACCTATCTCTCGTCTACTCTTCGACGACTTGTAAAATCGATGCTCGTTAATTGTGCTAGTTTCGATCTAAAACGATGTATCCCGTTCTTTTGAGCCGGAATACAAGTTTTCGCGCAGTTCTGAGAGAAAAAGTTTACACCTTTCTCTCGTCTACTCTTCGTCGACTTGTAAAATCGATGCTCGTTAATCTTGCTAGTTTCGATCTAAAACGATGTATCCCGTTGTTTTGAGCCGGAATACAAGTTTTCGCGCAGTTCTGAGAGAAAAAGTTTACACCTTTCTCTCGTCTACTCTTCGACAACTTGTGAAATCGATGCTTGTGAATCTTGCTAGTTTCGATCTAAAACGATGTATCCCGTTGTTTTGAGCCGGAATACAAGTTTTCGCGCAGTTCTGAGAGAAAAAGTTTACACCTTTCTCTCGTCTACTCTTCGACAACTTGTGAAATCGATGCTTGTGAATCTTGCTAGTTTCGATCTAAAACGATGTATCCCGTTGTTTTGAGCCGGAATACAAGTTTTCGCGCAGTTCTGAGAGAAAAAGTTTACACCTTTCTCTCGTCTACTCGTCGACGACTTGTAAAATCGATGCTCGTTAATCTTGCTAGTTTCGATCTAAAACGATGTATTCCATTGTTTTGAGCCGGAATACAAGTTTTCGAGCAGTTCTGAGAGGAAAATTTACACCTTTCTCTCGTCTACTCTGCGACGACTTGTAAAATCGATGCTCGTGAATCTTGCTAGTTTCAATCTAAAACGATGTATCCCAGTGTTTTGAGCCGGAATACAAGTTTTCGCGCAGTACTGAGAGAAAAAGTTTACACCTTTCTCTCGTCTACTTTTCGACGACTTGTAAAATCGATGCTCGTGAATCTTGATAGTTTCGCTCTAAAACAATGTATCCCGTTGTTTTGAGCCCGAATACGAGTTTTCGCGCAGTTCTGAGAGAAAACGTTTACACCTTTCTCTCGTCTACTCTTCGACGACTTGTAAAATCGATGCTCGTGAATCTTGATAGTTTCGCTCTAAAACAATGTATCCCGTTGTTTTGAGCCGGAATACAAGTCTTCACGCAGTTCTGAGAGAAAAAGTTTACACCTTTCTCTCGTCTACTCTTCGTCAACTTGTAAAATCGATGCTCTTGAATCTTGCTAGTTTCGATCTAAAACGATGTATTCCGTTGTTTTGAGCCGGAATACAAGTTTTCGCGCAGTTCTGAGAGAAAAATTTACACCTTTCTCTCGTCTACTCTTCGTCGACTTGTAAAATCGATGCTCGTTAATCTTGCTAGTTTCGATCTAAAACGATGTATCCCGTTGTTTTGAGCCGGAATACAAGTTTTCGCGCAGTTCTGAGAGAAAAAGTTTACACCTTTTTCTCGTCTACTCTTCGACGACTTGCAAAATCGATGCTCGTGAATCTTGCTAGTTTCGATCTAAAACGATGTATCCCGTTGTTTTGAGCCCGAATACGAGTTTTCGCGCAGTTCTGAGAGAAAACGTTTACACCTTTCTCTCGTCTACTCTTCGACGACTTGTAAAATCGATGCTCGTGAATCTTAATAGTTTCGCTCTAAAACAATGTATCCCGTTGTTTTGAGCCGGAATACAAGTCTTCACGCAGTTCTGAGAGAAAAAGTTTACACCTTTCTCTCGTCTACTCTTCGTCAACTTGTAAAATCGATGCTCTTGAATCTTGCTAGTTTCGATCTAAAACGATGTATCCCGTTGTTTTGAGCCGGAATACAAGTTTTCGCGCAGTTCTGAGAGAAAACGTTTACACCTATCTCTCGTCTACTCTTGGACGACTTGTAAACTCGATGCTCATTAATTGTGCTAGTTTCGATCTAAAACGATGTATCCCGTTCTTTTGAGCCAGAATACAAGTTTTCGCGCAGTTCTGAGAGAAAAAGTTTACACCTTTCTCTCGTCTACTCTTCGTCGACTTGTAAAATCGATGCTCGTTAATCTTGCTAATTTCGATCTAAAACGATGTATCCCGTTGTTTTGAGCCGGAATACAAGTCTCACGCAGTTCTGAGAGAAAACGTTTACACCTTTCTCTCGTCTACTCTTCGACAACTAGTAAAATCGATACTTGTGAATCTTGCTAGTTTCGATCTAAAACGATGTATTCCGTTGTTTTGAGCCGGAATACAAATTTTTGCGCAGTTCTGAGAGAAAAAGTTTACACCTTTCTCTCGTTCTCTTCGACGACTTGTAAAATCGATGCTCGTGAATCTTGCTAGTTTCGATCTAAAGCGATGTATCTCAATTATTTGAGCCGGAATACAAGTTTTCGCGCAGTTCTGAGAGAAAAAGTTTACACCTTTCTCTCGTCTACTCTTCGACGACTTGAAAAATCGATGCTCGTTAATCTTGCTAGTTTCGATCTAAAACGATGTATCCCGTTGTTTTGAGCCGGAATACAAGTTTTCGCGCAGTTCTGAGAGAAAAAGTTTACACCTTTCTCTCGTCTACACTTCGACGACTTGTAAAATCGATGCTCGTGAATCTTGATAGTTTCGCTCTAAAACAATGTATCCCGTTGTTTTGAGCCGGAATACAAGTTTTCGCGCAGTTCTGAGAGAAAACGTTTACACCTATCTCTCGTCTACTCTTCGACGACTTGTAAAATCGATGCTCGTTAATTGTGCTAGTTTCGATCTAAAACGATGTATCCCGTTCTTTTGAGCCGGAATACAAGTTTTCGCGCAGTTCTGAGAGAAAAAGTTTACACCTTTTTCTCGTCTACTCTTCGACGACTTGCAAAATCGATGCTCGTGAATCTTGCTAGTTTCGATCTAAAACGATGTATCCCGTTGTTTTGAGCCCGAATACGAGTTTTCGCGCAGTTCTGAGAGAAAACGTTTACACCTTTCTCTCGTCTACTCTTCGACGACTTGTAAAATCGATGCTCGTGAATCTTGATAGTTTCGCTCTAAAACAATGTATCCCGTTGTTTTGAGCCGGAATACAAGTCTTCACGCAGTTCTGAGAGAAAAAGTTTACACCTTTCTCTCGTCTACTCTTCGTCAACTTGTAAAATCGATGCTCTTGAATCTTGCTAGTTTCGATCTAAAACGATGTATCCCGTTGTTTTGAGCCGGAATACAAGTTTTCGCGCAGTTCTGAGAGAAAACGTTTACACCTATCTCTCGTCTACTCTTGGACGACTTGTAAACTCGATGCTCATTAATTGTGCTAGTTTCGATCTAAAACGATGTATCCCGTTCTTTTGAGCCAGAATACAAGTTTTCGCGCAGTTCTGAGAGAAAAAGTTTACACCTTTCTCTCGTCTACTCTTCGTCGACTTGTAAAATCGATGCTCGTTAATCTTGCTAATTTCGATCTAAAACGATGTATCCCGTTGTTTTGAGCCGGAATACAAGTCTCACGCAGTTCTGAGAGAAAACGTTTACACCTTTCTCTCGTCTACTCTTCGACAACTAGTAAAATCGATACTTGTGAATCTTGCTAGTTTCGATCTAAAACGATGTATTCCGTTGTTTTGAGCCGGAATACAAATTTTTGCGCAGTTCTGAGAGAAAAAGTTTACACCTTTCTCTCGTTCTCTTCGACGACTTGTAAAATCGATGCTCGTGAATCTTGCTAGTTTCGATCTAAAGCGATGTATCTCAATTATTTGAGCCGGAATACAAGTTTTCGCGCAGTTCTGAGAGAAAAAGTTTACACCTTTCTCTCGTCTACTCTTCGACGACTTGAAAAATCGATGCTCGTTAATCTTGCTAGTTTCGATCTAAAACGATGTATCCCGTTGTTTTGAGCCGGAATACAAGTTTTCGCGCAGTTCTGAGAGAAAACGTTTACACCTTTCTCTCGTCTACACTTCGACGACTTGTAAAATCGATGCTCGTGAATCTTGATAGTTTCGCTCTAAAACAATGTATCCCGTTGTTTTGAGCCGGAATACAAGTTTTCGCGCAGTTCTGAGAGAAAACGTTTACACCTATCTCTCGTCTACTCTTCGACGACTTGTAAAATCGATGCTCGTTAATTGTGCTAGTTTCGATCTAAAACGATGTATCCCGTTCTTTTGAGCCGGAATACAAGTTTTCGCGCAGTTCTGAGAGAAAAAGTTTACACCTTTCTCTCGTCTACTCTTCGTCGACTTGTAAAATCGATGCTCGTTAATCTTGCTAATTTCGATCTAAAACGATGTATCCCGTTGTTTTGAGCCGGAATACAAGTCTTCACGCAGTTCTGAGAGAAAACGTTTACACCTTTCTCTCGTCTACTCTTCGACAACTTGTAAAATCGATGCTTGTGAATCTTGCTAGTTTCGATCTAAAACGATGTATCCCGTTGTTTTGAGCCGGAATACAAATTTTTGCGCAGTTCTGAGAGAAAAAGTTTACACCTTTCTCTCGTTCTCTTCGACGACTTGTAAAATCGATGCTCGTGAATCTTGCTAGTTTCGATCTAAAGCGATGTATCTCAATTATTTGAGCCGGAATACAAGTTTTCGCGCAGTTCTGAGCGAAAAAGTTTACACCTTTCTCTCGTCTACTCTTCGACGACTTGTTAAATCGATGCTCGTGAATTTTGCTACTTTCGACCTAAAACAATGTATCCCGTTGTTTTGAGCCGGAATACAAGTTTTCGCGCAGTTCTGAGAGAAAAAGTTTACACCTTTCTCTCGTCTACTCTTCGACGACTTGTTAAATCGATGCTCGTGAATTTTGCTACTTTCGACCTAAAACAATGTATCCCGTTGTTTTGAGCCGGAATACAAGTTTTCGCGCAGTTCTGAGGGAAAAAGTTTACACCTTTCTCTCGTCTACTCTTCGACGACTTTTAAAATTGATGCTCGTGAATTTTGCTAGTTTCGATCTAAAACGATGTATCCCGTTGTTTTGAGCTGGAATACAAGTTTTCGCGCAGTTCTGAGAGAAAAAGTTTACACCTTTCTCTCGTCTACTCTTCGACGACTTGTTAAATCGATGCTCGTGAATTTTGCTACTTTCGATCTAAAACGATGTATCCCGTTGTTTTGAGCCGGAATACTATTTTTTGCGCAGATCTGAGAGAAAAAGTTTACACCTTTCTCTCGTCTACTCTTCAACGACTTGTAAAATTGATGCTCGTGAATCTTGATAGTTTCGATCTAAAACGATATATCACGTTGTTTTGAGCCGGAATACAAGTTTTCGCGCAGTTCTGAGAGAAAAATTTACACCTTTCTCTCGTCTACTCTTCGTCGACTTGTAAAATCGATGCTCGTTAATCTTGCTAGTTTCGATCTAAAACGATGTATCCCGTTGTTTTGAGCCGGAATACAAGTTTTCGCGCAGTTCTGAGAGAAAAAGTTTACACCTTTTTCTCGTCTACTCTTCGACGACTTGCAAAATCGATGCTCGTGAATCTTGCTAGTTTCGATCTAAAACGATGTATTCCGTTGTTTTGAGCCGGAATACAAGTTTTTGCGCAGTTCTGAGAGAAATATTTACACCTTTCTCTCGTCTACTCTTCGTCGAGTTGTAAAATCGATGCTCGTTAATCTTGCTAGTTTCGATCTAAAACGATGTATCCCGTTGTTTTGAGCCGGAATACAAGTTTTCGCGCAGTTCTGAGAGAAAACGTTTACACCTTTCTCTCGTCTACACTTCGACGACTTGTAAAATCGATGCTCGTGAATCTTGATAGTTTCGCTCTAAAACAATGTATCCCGTTGTTTTGAGCCGGAATACAAGTTTTCGCGCAGTTCTGAGAGAAAACGTTTACACCTATCTCTCGTCTACTCTTCGACGACTTGTAAACTCGATGCTCGTTAATTGTGCTAGTTTCGATCTAAAACGATGTATCCCGTTCTTTTGAGCCAGAATACAAGTTTTCGCGCAGTTCTGAGAGAAAAAGTTTACACCTTTCTCTCGTCTACTCTTCGTCGACTTGTAAAATCGATGCTCGTTAATCTTGCTAATTTCGATCTAAAACGATGTATCCCGTTGTTTTGAGCCGGAATACAAGTCTCACGCAGTTCTGAGAGAAAACGTTTACACCTTTCTCTCGTCTACTCTTCGACAACTAGTAAAATCGATACTTGTGAATCTTGCTAGTTTCGATCTAAAACGATGTATCCCGTTGTTTTGAGCCGGAATACAAATTTTTGCGCAGTTCTGAGAGAAAAAGTTTACACCTTTCTCTCTCGTTCTCTTCGACGACTTGTAAAATCGATGCTCGTGAATCTTGCTAGTTTCGATCTAAAGCGATGTATCTCAATTATTTGAGCCGGAATACAAGTTTTCGCGCAGTTCTGAGAGAAAACGTTTACACCTATCTCTCGTCTACTCTTCGACGACTTGTAAAATCGATGCTCGTTAATTGTGCTAGTTTCGATCTAAAACGATGTATCCCGTTCTTTTGAGCCGGAATACAAGTTTTCGCGCAGTTCTGAGAGAAAAAGTTTACACCTTTCTCTCGTCTACTCTTCGTCGACTTGTAAAATCGATGCTCGTTAATCTTGCTAATTTCGATCTAAAACGATGTATCCCGTTGTTTTGAGCCGGAATACAAGTCTTCACGCAGTTCTGAGAGAAAACGTTTACACCTTTCTCTCGTCTACTCTTCGACAACTTGTAAAATCGATGCTTGTGAATCTTGCTAGTTTCGATCTAAAACGATGTATCCCGTTGTTTTGAGCCGGAATACAAATTTTTGCGCAGTTCTGAGAGAAAAAGTTTACACCTTTCTCTCGTTCTCTTCGACGACTTGTAAAATCGATGCTCGTGAATCTTGCTAGTTTCGATCTAAAGCGATGTATCTCAATTATTTGAGCCGGAATACAAGTTTTCGCGCAGTTCTGAGCGAAAAAGTTTACACCTTTCTCTCGTCTACTCTTCGACGACTTGTTAAATCGATGCTCGTGAATTTTGCTACTTTCGACCTAAAACAATGTATCCCGTTGTTTTGAGCCGGAATACAAGTTTTCGCGCAGTTCTGAGAGAAAAAGTTTACACCTTTCTCTCGTCTACTCTTCGACGACTTGTTAAATCGATGCTCGTGAATTTTGCTACTTTCGACCTAAAACAATGTATCCCGTTGTTTTGAGCCGGAATACAAGTTTTCGCGCAGTTCTGAGGGAAAAAGTTTACACCTTTCTCTCGTCTACTCTTCGACGACTTTTAAAATTGATGCTCGTGAATTTTGCTAGTTTCGATCTAAAACGATGTATCCCGTTGTTTTGAGCTGGAATACAAGTTTTCGCGCAGTTCTGAGAGAAAAAGTTTACACCTTTCTCTCGTCTACTCTTCGACGACTTGTTAAATCGATGCTCGTGAATTTTGCTACTTTCGATCTAAAACGATGTATCCCGTTGTTTTGAGCCGGAATACTATTTTTTGCGCAGATCTGAGAGAAAAAGTTTACAGCTTTCTCTCGTCTACTCTTCAACGACTTGTAAAATTGATGCTCGTGAATCTTGATAGTTTCGATCTAAAACGATATATCACGTTGTTTTGAGCCGGAATACAAGTTTTCGCGCAGTTCTGAGAGAAAAAGTTTACACCTTTCTCTCGTCTACTCTTCGACGACTTGTAAAATCGATGCTCGTTAATCTTGCTAGTTTCGATCTAAAACGATGTATTCCGTTGTTTTGAGCCGGAATACAAATTTTCGCGCAGTTCTGAGAGAAAAATTTACACCTTTCTCTCGTCTACTCTGCGACGACTTGTAAAATCGATGCTCGTGAATCTTGCTAGTTTCAATCTAAAACGATGTATCCCGTTGTTTTGAACCGGAATACAATTTTTCGCGCAGTTCTGAGAGAAAAAGTTTACACCTTTCTCTCGTCTACACTTCGACGACTTGTAAAATCGATGATCGTGAATTTTGATAGTTTCGCTCTAAAACAATTTACCCCGTTGTTTTGAGCCGGAATACGAGTTTTCGCGCAGTTCTGAGAGAAAAAGTTTACACCTTTCTCTCGTCTACTCTTCGACGACTTGTTAAATCGATGCTCGTGAATTTTGCGACTTTCGATCTAAAACGATGTATCCCGTTGTTTTGAGCCGGAATACAAGTTTTCGCGCAGTTCTGAGAGAAAAAGTTTACACCTTTCTCTCGTCTACTCTTCGTCAACTTGTAAAATCGATGCTCGTGAATCTTGCTAGTTTCGATCTAAAACGATGTATTCCGTTGTTTTGAGCCGGAATACAAGTTTTCGCGCAGTTCTGAGAGAAAAATTTACACCTTTCTCTCGTCTACTCTTCGTCGACTTGTAAAATCGATGCTCGTTAATCTTGCTAGTTTCGATCTAAAACGATGTATCCCGTTGTTTTGAGCCGGAATACAAGTTTTCGCGCAGTTCTGAGAGAAAAAGTTTACACCTTTCTCTCGTCTACACTTCGACGACTTGTAAAATCGATGCTCGTGAATTTTGATAGTTTCGCTCTAAAACAATTTACCCCGTTGTTTTGAGCCGGAATACGAGTTTTCGCGCAGTTCTGAGAGAAAAAGTTTACACCTTTCTCTCGTCTACTCTTCGACGACTTGCAAAATCGATGCTCGTGAATCTTGCTAGTTTCGATCTAAAACGATGTATTCCGTTGTTTTGAGCCGGAATACAAGTTTTTGCGCAGTTCTGAGAGAAAAATTTACACCTTTCTCTCGTCTACTCTTCGTCGAGTTGTAAAATCGATGCTCGTTAATCTTGCTAGTTTCGATCTAAAACGATGTATCCCGTTGTTTTGAGCCGGAATACAAGTTTTCGTGCAGTTCTGAGAGAAAAAGTTTGCACCTTTCTCTCGTCTACACTTCGACGACTTGTAAAATCGATGCTCGTGAATCTTGATAGTTTCGCTCTAAAACAATGTATCCCGTTGTTTTGAGCCGGAATACAAGTCTTCACGCAGTTCTGAGAGAAAACGTTTACACCTTTCTCTCGTCTACTCTTCGACAACTTGTAAAATCGATGCTTGTGAATCTTGCTAGTTTCGATCTAAAACGATGTATCCCGTTGTTTTGAGCCGGAATACAAGTTTTCGCGCAGTTCTGAGAGAAAAAGTTTACACCTTTCTCTCGTCTACTCGTCGACGACTTGTAAAATCGATGCTCGTTAATCTTGCTAGTTTCTATCTAAAACGATGTATTCCATTGTTTTGAGCCGGAATACAAGTTTTCGAGCAGTTCTGAGAGGAAAATTTACACCTTTCTCTCGTCTACTCTGCGACGACTGTTAAAATCGATGCTCGTGAATCTTGCTAGTTTCAATCTAAAACGATGTATCCCAGTGTTTTGAGCCGGAATACAAGTTTTCGCGCAGTACTGAGAGAAAAAGTTTACACCTTTCTCTCGTCTACTTTTCGACGACTTGTAAAATCGATGCTCGTGAATCTTGATAGTTTCGCTCTAAAACAATGTATCCCGTTGTTTTGAGCCCGAATACGAGTTTTCGCGCAGTTCTGAGAGAAAAAGTTTACACCTTTCTCTCGTCTACTCTTCGACGACTTGTAAAATCGATGCTCGTGAATCTTGATAGTTTCGCTCTAAAACAATGTATCCCGTTGTTTTGAGCCGGAATACAAGTCTTCACGCAGTTCTGAGAGAAAAAGTTTACACCTTTCTCTCGTCTACTCTTCGTCAACTTGTAAAATCGATGCTCGTGAATCTTGCTAGTTTCGATCTAAAACGATGTATTCCGTTGTTTTGAGCCGGAATACAAGTTTTCGCGCAGTTCTGAGAGAAACATTTACACCTTTCTCTCGTCTACTCTTCGTCGACTTGTAAAATCGATGCTCGTTAATCTTGCTAGTTTCGATCTAAAACGATGTATCCCGTTGTTTTGAGCCGGAATACAAGTTTTCGCGCAGTTCTGAGAGAAAAAGTTTACACCTTTTTCTCGTCTACTCTTCGACGACTTGCAAAATCGATGCTCGTGAATCTTGCTAGTTTCGATCTAAAACGATGTATTCCGTTGTTTTGAGCCGGAAAACAAGTTTTTGCGCAGTTCTGAGAGAAAAATTTACACCTTTCTCTCGTCTACTCTTCGTCGAGTTGTAAAATCGATGCTCGTTAATCTTGCTAGTTTCGATCTAAAACGATGTATCCCGTTGTTTTGAGCCGGAATACAAGTTTTCGCGCAGTTCTGAGAGAAAACGTTTACACCTTTCTCTCGTCTACACTTCGACGACTTGTAAAATCGATGCTCGTGAATCTTGATAGTTTCGCTCTAAAACAATGTATCCCGTTGTTTTGAGCCGGAATACAAGTTTTCGCGCAGTTCTGAGAGAAAACGTTTACACCTATCTCTCGTCTACTCTTCGACGACTTGTAAAATCGATGCTCGTTAATTGTGCTAGTTTCGATCTAAAACGATGTATCCCGTTCTTTTGAGCCGGAATACAAGTTTTCGCGCAGTTCTGAGAGAAAACGTTTACACCTATCTCTCGTCTACTCTTCGACGACTTGTAAAATCGATGCTCGTTAATCTTGCTAATTTCGATCTAAAACGATGTATCCCGTTGTTTTGAGCCGGAATACAAGTCTTCACGCAGTTCTGAGAGAAAACGTTTACACCTTTCTCTCGTCTACTCTTCGACAACTAGTAAAATCGATACTTGTGAATCTTGCTAGTTTCGATCTAAAACGATGTATCCCGTTGTTTTGAGCCGGAATACAAATTTTTGCGCAGTTCTGAGAGAAAAAGTTTACACCTTTTTCTCGTTCTCTTCGACGACTTGTAAAATCGATGCTCGTGAATCTTGCTAGTTTCGATCTAAAGCGATGTATCTAAATTATTTGAGCCGGAATACAAGTTTTCGCGCAGTTCTGAGAGAAAAAGTTTACACCTTTCTCTCGTCTACTCTTCGACGACTTGAAAAATCGATGCTCGTTCATCTTGCTAGTTTCGATCTAAAACGATGTATCCCGTTGTTTTGAGCCGGAATACAAGTTTTCGCGCAGTTCTGAGAGAAAAAGTTTACACCTTTCTCTCGTCTACACTTCGACGACTTGTAAAATCGATGCTCGTGAATCTTGATAGTTTCGCTCTAAAACAATGTATCCCGTTGTTTTGAGCCGGAATACAAGTTTTCGCGCAGTTCTGAGAGAAAACGTTTACACCTATCTCTCGTCTACTCTTCGACGACTTGTAAAATCGATGCTCGTTAATTGTGCTAGTTTCGATCTAAAACGATGTATCCCGTTCTTTTGAGCCGGAATACAAGTTTTCGCGCAGTTCTGAGAGAAAAAGTTTACACCTTTCTCTCGTCTACTCTTCGTCGACTTGTAAAATCGATGCTCGTTAATCTTGCTAATTTCGATCTAAAACGATGTATCCCGTTGTTTTGAGCCGGAATACAAGTCTTCACGCAGTTCTGAGAGAAAACGTTTACACCTTTCTCTCGTCTACTCTTCGACAACTTGTAAAATCGATGCTTGTGAATCTTGCTAGTTTCGATCTAAAACGATGTATCCCGTTGTTTTGAGCCGGAATACAAATTTTTGCGCAGTTCTGAGAGAAAAAGTTTACACCTTTCTCTCGTTCTCTTCGACGACTTGTAAAATCGATGCTCGTGAATCTTGCTAGTTTCGATCTAAAGCGATGTATCTCAATTATTTGAGCCGGAATACAAGTTTTCGCGCAGTTCTGAGAGAAAAAGTTTACACCTTTCTCTCGTCTACTCTTCGACGACTTGTTAAATCGATGCTCGTGAATTTTGCTACTTTCGACCTAAAACAATGTATCCCGTTGTTTTGAGCCGGAATACAAGTTTTCGCGCAGTTCTGAGGGAAAAAGTTTACACCTTTCTCTCGTCTACTCTTCGACGACTTTTAAAATTGATGCTCGTGAAGTTTGCTAGTTTCGATCTAAAACGATGTATCCCGTTGTTTTGAGCTGGAATACAAGTTTTCGCGCAGTTCTGAGAGAAAAAGTTTACACCTTTCTCTCGTCTACTCTTCGACGACTTCTTAAATCGATGCTCGTGAATTTTGCTACTTTCGATCTAAAACGATGTATCCCGTGGTTTTGAGCCGGAATACAAGTTTTCGCGCAGTTCTGAGAGAAAAAGTTTACACCTTTCTCTCGTCTACTCTTCGTCAACTTGTAAAATCGATGCTCGTGAATCTTGCTAGTTTTGATCTAAAACGATGTATTCCGTTGTTTTGAGCCGGAATACAAGTTTTCGCGCAGTTCTGAGCGAAAAATTTACACCTTTCTCTCGTCTACTCTTCGTCGACTTGTAAAATCGATGCTCGCTAATCTTGCTAGTTTCGATCTAAAACGATGTATCCCGTTGTTTTGAGCCGGAATACAAGTTTTCGCGCAGTTCTGAGAGAAAAAGTTTACACCTTTTTCTCGTCTACTCTTCGACGACTTGCAAAATCGATGCTCGTGAATCTTGATAGTTTCGATCTAAAACGATGTATTCCGTTGTTTTGAGCCGGAATACAAGTTTTTGCGCAGTTCTGAGAGAAAAAGTTTACACCTTTCTCTCGTCTACTCTTCGACGACTTCTTAAATCGATGCTCGTGAATTTTGCTACTTTCGATCTAAAACGATGTATCCCGTGGTTTTGAGCCGGAATACTATTTTTTGCGCAGATAAGAGAGAAAAAGTTTACACCTTTCTCTCGTCTACTCTTCAACGACTTGTAAAATCGATGCTCGTGAATCTTGATAGTTTCGATCTAAAACGATGTATCACGTTGTTTTGAGCCGGAATACAAGTTTTCGCGCAGTTCTGAGAGAAAAAGTTTACACCTTTCTCTCGTCTACTCTTCGACGACTTGTAAAATCGATGCTCGTTAATCTTGCTAGTTTCGATCTAAAACGATGTATCCCGTTGTTTTGAGCCGGAATACAAGTTTTCGCGCAGTTCTGAGTGAAAAAGTTTACACCTTTCTCTCGTCTACTCTTCGACGACTTTTAAAATTGATGCTCGTGAATTTTGCTAGTTTCGATCTAAAACGATGTATCCCGTTGTTTTGAGCTGGAATACAAGTTTTCGCGCAGTTCTGAGAGAAAAAGTTTACACCTTTCTCTCGTCTACTCTTCGACGACTTGTTAAATCGATGCTCGTGAATTTTGCTACTTTCGATCTAAAACGATGTATCCCGTTGTTTTGAGCCGGAATACTATTTTTTGCGCAGATCTGAGAGAAAAAGTTTACACCTTTCTCTCGTCTACTCTTCAACGACTTGTAAAATTGATGCTCGTGAATCTTGATAGTTTCAATCTAAAACGATGTATCACGTTGTTTTGAGCCGGAATACAAGTTTTCGCGCAGTTCTGAGAGAAAAAGTTTACACCTTTCTCTCGTCTACTCTTCGACGACTTGTAAAATCGATGCTCGTTAATCTTGCTAGTTTCGATCTAAAACGATGTATTCCGTTGTTTTGAGCCGGAATACAAATTTTCGCGCAGTTCTGAGAGAAAAATTTACACCTTTCTCTCGTCTACTCTGCGACGACTTGTAAAATCGATGCTCGTGAATCTTGCTAGTTTCAATCTAAAACGATGTATCCCGTTGTTTTGAGCCGGAATACAATTTTTCGCGCAGTTCTGAGAGAAAAAGTTTACACCTTTCTCTCGTCTACTCTTCGACGACTTGTAAAATCGATGCTCGTGAATTTTGATAGTTTCGCTCTAAAACAATTTACCCCGTTGTTTTGAGCCGGAATACGAGTTTTCGCGCAGTTCTGAGAGAAAAAGTTTACACCTTTCTCTCGTCTACTCTTCGACGACTTGTTAAATCGATGCTCGTGAATTTTGCGACTTTCGATCTAAAACGATGTATCCCGTTGTTTTGAGCCGGAATACAAGTTTTCGCGCAGTTCTGAGAGAAAAAGTTTACACCTTTTTCTCGTCTACTCTTCGACGACTTGCAAAATCGATGCTCGTGAATCTTGCTAGTTTCGATCTAAAACGATGTATTCCGTTGTTTTGAGCCGGAATACAAGTTTTTGCGCAGTTCTGAGAGAAAAATTTACACCTTTCTCTCGTCTACTCTGCGACGACTTGTAAAATCGATGCTCGTGAATCTTGCTAGTTTCAATCTAAAACGATGTATCCCGTTGTTTTGAGCCGGAATACAATTTTTCGCGCAGTTCTGAGAGAAAAAGTTTACATCTTTCTCTCGTCTACTCTTCGACGACTTGTAAAATCGATGCTCGTGAATTTTGATAGTTTCGCTCTAAAACAATTTACCCCGTTGTTTTGAGCCGGAATACGGGTTTTCGCGCAGTTCTGAGAGAAAAAGTTTACACCTTTCTCTCGTCTACTCTTCGACGACTTGTTAAATCGGTGCTCGTGAATTTTGCGACTTTCGATCTAAAACGATGTATCCCGTTGTTTTGAGCCGGAATACAAGTTTTCGCGCAGTTCTGAGAGAAAAAGTTTACACCTTTCTCTCGTCTACTCTTCGTCGAGTTGTAAAATCGATGCTCGTTAATCTTGCTAGTTTCGATCTAAAACGATGTATCCCGTTGTTTTGAGCCGGAATACAAGTTTTCGTGCAGTTCTGAGAGAAAAAGTTTGCACCTTTCTCTCGTCTACACTTCGACGACTTGTAAAATCGATGCTCGTGAATCTTGATAGTTTCGCTCTAAAACAATGTATCCCGTTGTTTTGAGCCGGAATACAAGTTTTCGCGCAGTTCTGAGAGAAAACGTTTACACCTATCTCTCGTCTACTCTTCGACGACTTGTAAAATCGATGCTCGTTAATTGTGCTAGTTTCGATCTAAAACGATGTATCCCGTTCTTTTGAGCCGGAATACAAGTTTTCGCGCAGTTCTGAGAGAAAAAGTTTACACCTTTCTCTCGTCTACTCTTCGTCGACTTGTAAAATCGATGCTCGTTAATCTTGCTAATTTCGAACTAAAACGATGTATCCCGTTGTTTTGAGCCGGAATACAAGTTTTCGCGCAGTTCTGAGAGAAAAATTTACACCTTTCTCTCGTCTACTCTTCGTCGACTTGTAAAATCGATGCTCGTTAATCTTGCTAGTTTCGATCTAAAACGATGTATCCCGTTGTTTTGAGCCGGAATACAAGTTTTCGCGCAGTTCTGAGAGAAAAAGTTTACACCTTTCTCTCGTCTACTCTTCGACAACTTGTGAAATCGATGCTTGTGAATCTTGCTAGTTTCGATCTAAAACGATGTATCCCGTTGTTTTGAGCCGGAATACAAGTTTTCGCGCAGTTCTGAGAGAAAAAGTTTACACCTTTCTCTCGTCTACTCGTCGACGACTTGTAAAATCGATGCTCGTTAATCTTGCTAGTTTCGATCTAAAACGATGTATTCCATTGTTTTGAGCCGGAATACAAGTTTTCGAGCAGTTCTGAGAGGAAAATTTACACCTTTCTCTCGTCTACTCTGCGACGACTTGTAAAATCGATGCTCGTGAATCTTGCTAGTTTCAATCTAAAACGATGTATCCCAGTGTTTTGAGCCGGAATACAAGTTTTCGCGCAGTACTGAGAGAAAAAGTTTACACCTTTCTCTCGTCTACTTTTCGACGACTTGTAAAATCGATGCTCGTGAATCTTGATAGTTTCGCTCTAAAACAATGTATCCCGTTGTTTTGAGCCCGAATACGAGTTTTCGCGCAGTTCTGAGAGAAAACGTTTACACCTTTCTCTCGTCTACTCTTCGACGACTTGTAAAATCGATGCTCGTGAATCTTGATAGTTTCGCTCTAAAACAATGTATCCCGTTGTTTCGAGCCGGAATACAAGTCTTCACGCAGTTCTGAGAGAAAAAGTTTACACCTTTCTCTCGTCTACTCTTCGTCAACTTGTAAAATCGATGCTCGTGAATCTTGCTAGTTTCGATCTAAAACGATGTATTCCGTTGTTTTGAGCCGGAATACAAGTTTTCGCGCAGTTCTGAGAGAAAAATTTACACCTTTCTCTCGTCTACTCTTCGTCGACTTGTAAAATCGATGCTCGTTAATCTTGCTAGTTTCGATCTAAAACGATGTATCCCGTTGTTTTGAGCCGGAATACAAGTTTTCGCGCAGTTCTGAGAGAAAAAGTTTACACCTTTTTCTCGTCTACTCTTCGACGACTTGCAAAATCGATGCTCGTGAATCTTGCTAGTTTCGATCTAAAACGATGTATTCCGTTGTTTTGAGCCGGAATACAAGTTTTTGCGCAGTTCTGAGAGAAAAATTTACACCTTTCTCTCGTCTACTCTTCGTCGAGTTGTAAAATCGATGCTCGTTAATCTTGCTAGTTTCGATCTAAAACGATGTATCCCGTTGTTTTGAGCCGGAATACAAGTTTTCGTGCAGTTCTGAGAGAAAAAGTTTGCACCTTTCTCTCGTCTACACTTCGACGACTTGTAAAATCGATGCTCGTGAATCTTGATAGTTTCGCTCTAAAACAATGTATCCCGTTGTTTTGAGCCGGAATACAAGTTTTCGCGCAGTTCTGAGAGAAAACGTTTACACCTATCTCTCGTCTACTCTTCGACGACTTGTAAAATCGATGCTCGTTAATTGTGCTAGTTTCGATCTAAAACGATGTATCCCGTTCTTTTGAGCCGGAATACAAGTTTTCGCGCAGTTCTGAGAGAAAAAGTTTACACCTTTCTCTCGTCTACTCTTCGTCGACTTGTAAAATCGATGCTCGTTAATCTTGCTAATTTCGAACTAAAACGATGTATCCCGTTGTTTTGAGCCGGAATACAAGTTTTCGCGCAGTTCTGAGAGAAAAATTTACACCTTTCTCTCGTCTACTCTTCGTCGACTTGTAAAATCGATGCTCGTTAATCTTGCTAGTTTCGATCTAAAACGATGTATCCCGTTGTTTTGAGCCGGAATACAAGTTTTCGCGCAGTTCTGAGAGAAAAAGTTTACACCTTTCTCTCGTCTACTCTTCGACAACTTGTGAAATCGATGCTTGTGAATCTTGCTAGTTTCGATCTAAAACGATGTATCCCGTTGTTTTGAGCCGGAATACAAGTTTTCGCGCAGTTCTGAGAGAAAAAGTTTACACCTTTCTCTCGTCTACTCGTCGACGACTTGTAAAATCGATGCTCGTTAATCTTGCTAGTTTCGATCTAAAACGATGTATTCCATTGTTTTGAGCCGGAATACAAGTTTTCGAGCAGTTCTGAGAGGAAAATTTATACCTTTCTCTCGTCTACTCTGCGACGACTTGTAAAATCGATGCTCGTGAATCTTGCTAGTTTCAATCTAAAACGATGTATCCCAGTGTTTTGAGCCGGAATACAAGTTTTCGCGCAGTACTGAGAGAAAAAGTTTACACCTTTCTCTCGTCTACTTTTCGACGACTTGTAAAATCGATGCTCGTGAATCTTGATAGTTTCGCTCTAAAACAATGTATCCCGTTGTTTTGAGCCCGAATACGAGTTTTCGCGCAGTTCTGAGAGAAAACGTTTACACCTTTCTCTCGTCTACTCTTCGACGACTTGTAAAATCGATGCTCGTGAATCTTGATAGTTTCGCTCTAAAACAATGTATCCCGTTGTTTTGAGCCGGAATACAAGTCTTCACGCAGTTCTGAGAGAAAAAGTTTACACCTTTCTCTCGTCTACTCTTCGTCAACTTGTAAAATCGATGCTCGTGAATCTTGCTAGTTTCGATCTAAAACGATGTATTCCGTTGTTTTGAGCCGGAATACAAGTTTTCGCGCAGTTCTGAGGGAAAAATTTACACCTTTCTCTCGTCTACTCTTCGTCGACTTGTAAAATCGATGCTCGTTAATCTTGCTAGTTTCGATCTAAAACGATGTATCCCGTTGTTTTGAGCCGGAATACAAGTTTTCGCGCAGTTCTGAGAGAAAAAGTTTACACCTTTTTCTCGTCTACTCTTCGACGACTTGCAAAATCGATGCTCGTGAATCTTGCTAGTTTCGATCTAAAACGATGTATCCCGTTGTTTTGAGCCGGAATACAAGTTTTTGCGCAGTTCTGAGAGAAATATTTACACCTTTCTCTCGTCTACTCTTCGTCGAGTTGTAAAATCGATGCTCGTTAATCTTGCTAGTTTCGATCTAAAACGATGTATCCCGTTGTTTTGAGCCGGAATACAAGTTTTCGCGCAGTTCTGAGAGAAAACGTTTACACCTATCTCTCGTCTACTCTTGGACGACTTGTAAACTCGATGCTCATTAATTGTGCTAGTTTCGATCTAAAACGATGTATCCCGTTCTTTTGAGCCAGAATACAAGTTTTCGCGCAGTTCTGAGAGAAAAAGTTTACACCTTTCTCTCGTCTACTCTTCGTCGACTTGTAAAATCGATGCTCGTTAATCTTGCTAATTTCGATCTAAAACGATGTATCCCGTTGTTTTGAGCCGGAATACAAGTCTCACGCAGTTCTGAGAGAAAACGTTTACACCTTTCTCTCGTCTACTCTTCGACAACTAGTAAAATCGATACTTGTGAATCTTGCTAGTTTCGATCTAAAACGATGTATCCCGTTGTTTTGAGCCGGAATACAAATTTTTGCGCAGTTCTGAGAGAAAAAGTTTACACCTTTCTCTCGTTCTCTTCGACGACTTGTAAAATCGATGCTCGTGAATTTTGCTTGTTTCGATCTAAAGCGATGTATCTCAATTATTTGAGCCGGAATACAAGTTTTCGCGCAGTTCTGAGAGAAAAAGTTTACACCTTTCTCTCGTCTACTCTTCGACGACTTGAAAAATCGATGCTCGTTAATCTTGCTAGTTTCGATCTAAAACGATGTATCCCGTTGTTTTGAGCCGGAATACAAGTTTTCGCGCAGTTCTGAGAGAAAAAGTTTACACCTTTCTCTCGTCTACACTTCGACGACTTGTAAAATCGATGCTCGTGAATCTTGATAGTTTCGCTCTAAAACAATGTATCCCGTTGTTTTGAGCCGGAATACAAGTTTTCGCGCAGTTCTGAGAGAAAACGTTTACACCTATCTCTCGTCTACTCTTCGACGACTTGTAAAATCGATGCTCGTTAATTGTGCTAGTTTCGATCTAAAACGATGTATCCCGTTCTTTTGAGCCGGAATACAAGTTTTCGCGCAGTTCTGAGAGAAAACGTTTACACCTTTCTCTCGTCTACTCTTCGTCGACTTGTAAAATCGATGCTCGTTAATCTTGCTAATTTCGATCTAAAACGATGTATCCCGTTGTTTTGAGCCGGAATACAAGTCTTCACGCAGTTCTGAGAGAAAACGTTTACACCTTTCTCTCGTCTACTCTTCGACAACTTGTAAAATCGATGCTTGTGAATCTTGCTAGTTTCGATCTAAAACGATGTATCCCGTTGTTTTGAGCCGGAATACAAATTTTTGCGCAGTTCTGAGAGAAAAAGTTTACACCTTTCTCTCGTTCTCTTCGACGACTTGTAAAATCGATGCTCGTGAATCTTGCTAGTTTCGATCTAAAGCGATGTATCTCAATTATTTGAGCCGGAATACAAGTTTTCGCGCAGTTCTGAGCGAAAAAGTTTACACCTTTCTCTCGTCTACTCTTCGACGACTTGTTAAATCGATGCTCGTGAATTTTGCTACTTTCGACCTAAAACAATGTATCCCGTTGTTTTGAGCCGGAATACAAGTTTTCGCGCAGTTCTGAGAGAAAAAGTTTACACCTTTCTCTCGTCTACTCTTCGACGACTTGTTAAATCGATGCTCGTGAATTTTGCTACTTTCGACCTAAAACAATGTATCCCGTTGTTTTGAGCCGGAATACAAGTTTTCGCGCAGTTCTGAGGGAAAAAGTTTACACCTTTCTCTCGTCTACTCTTCGACGACTTTTAAAATTGATGCTCGTGAATTTTGCTAGTTTCGATCTAAAACGATGTATCCCGTTGTTTTGAGCTGGAATACAAGTTTTCGCGCAGTTCTGAGAGAAAAAGTTTACACCTTTCTCTCGTCTACTCTTCGACGACTTGTTAAATCGATGCTCGTGAATTTTGCTACTTTCGATCTAAAACGATGTATCCCGTTGTTTTGAGCCGGAATACTATTTTTTGCGCAGATCTGAGAGAAAAAGTTTACACCTTTCTCTCGTCTACTCTTCAACGACTTGTAAAATTGATGCTCGTGAATCTTGATAGTTTCGATCTAAAACGATATATCACGTTGTTTTGAGCCGGAATACAAGTTTTCGCGCAGTTCTGAGAGAAAAATTTACACCTTTCTCTCGTCTACTCTTCGTCGACTTGTAAAATCGATGCTCGTTAATCTTGCTAGTTTCGATCTAAAACGATGTATCCCGTTGTTTTGAGCCGGAATACAAGTTTTCGCGCAGTTCTGAGAGAAAAAGTTTACACCTTTTTCTCGTCTACTCTTCGACGACTTGCAAAATCGATGCTCGTGAATCTTGCTAGTTTCGATCTAAAACGATGTATTCCGTTGTTTTGAGCCGGAATACAAGTTTTTGCGCAGTTCTGAGAGAAATATTTACACCTTTCTCTCGTCTACTCTTCGTCGAGTTGTAAAATCGATGCTCGTTAATCTTGCTAGTTTCGATCTAAAACGATGTATCCCGTTGTTTTGAGCCGGAATACAAGTTTTCGCGCAGTTCTGAGAGAAAACGTTTACACCTTTCTCTCGTCTACACTTCGACGACTTGTAAAATCGATGCTCGTGAATCTTGATAGTTTCGCTCTAAAACAATGTATCCCGTTGTTTTGAGCCGGAGTACAAGTTTTCGCGCAGTTCTGAGAGAAAACGTTTACACCTATCTCTCGTCTACTCTTCGACGACTTGTAAACTCGATGCTCGTTAATTGTGCTAGTTTCGATCTAAAACGATGTATCCCGTTCTTTTGAGCCAGAATACAAGTTTTCGCGCAGTTCTGAGAGAAAAAGTTTACACCTTTCTCTCGTCTACTCTTCGTCGACTTGTAAAATCGATGCTCGTTAATCTTGCTAATTTCGATCTAAAACGATGTATCCCGTTGTTTTGAGCCGGAATACAAGTCTCACGCAGTTCTGAGAGAAAACGTTTACACCTTTCTCTCGTCTACTCTTCGACAACTAGTAAAATCGATACTTGTGAATCTTGCTAGTTTCGATCTAAAACGATGTATCCCGTTGTTTTGAGCCGGAATACAAATTTTTGCGCAGTTCTGAGAGAAAAAGTTTACACCTTTCTCTCGTTCTCTTCGACGACTTGTAAAATCGATGCTCGTGAATCTTGCTAGTTTCGATCTAAAGCGATGTATCTCAATTATTTGAGCCGGAATACAAGTTTTCGCGCAGTTCTGAGAGAAAACGTTTACACCTATCTCTCGTCTACTCTTCGACGACTTGTAAAATCGATGCTCGTTAATTGTGCTAGTTTCGATCTAAAACGATGTATCCCGTTCTTTTGAGCCGGAATACAAGTTTTCGCGCAGTTCTGAGAGAAAAAGTTTACACCTTTCTCTCGTCTACTCTTCGTCGACTTGTAAAATCGATGCTCGTTAATCTTGCTAATTTCGATCTAAAACGATGTATCCCGTTGTTTTGAGCCGGAATACAAGTCTTCACGCAGTTCTGAGAGAAAACGTTTACACCTTTCTCTCGTCTACTCTTCGACAACTTGTAAAATCGATGCTTGTGAATCTTGCTAGTTTCGATCTAAAACGATGTATTCCGTTGTTTTGAGCCGGAATACAAATTTTTGCGCAGTTCTGAGAGAAAAAGTTTACACCTTTCTCTCGTTCTCTTCGACGACTTGTAAAATCGATGCTCGTGAATCTTGCTAGTTTCGATCTAAAGCGATGTATCTCAATTATTTGAGCCGGAATACAAGTTTTCGCGCAGTTCTGAGCGAAAAAGTTTACACCTTTCTCTCGTCTACTCTTCGACGACTTGTTAAATCGATGCTCGTGAATTTTGCTACTTTCGACCTAAAACAATGTATCCCGTTGTTTTGAGCCGGAATACAAGTTTTCGCGCAGTTCTGAGAGAAAAAGTTTACACCTTTCTCTCGTCTACTCTTCGACGACTTGTTAAATCGATGCTCGTGAATTTTGCTACTTTCGACCTAAAACAATGTATCCCGTTGTTTTGAGCCGGAATACAAGTTTTCGCGCAGTTCTGAGGGAAAAAGTTTACACCTTTCTCTCGTCTACTCTTCGACGACTTTTAAAATTGATGCTCGTGAATTTTGCTAGTTTCGATCTAAAACGATGTATCCCGTTGTTTTGAGCTGGAATACAAGTTTTCGCGCAGTTCTGAGAGAAAAAGTTTACACCTTTCTCTCGTCTACTCTTCGACGACTTGTTAAATCGATGCTCGTGAATTTTGCTACTTTCGATCTAAAACGATGTATCCAGTTGTTTTGAGCCGGAATACTATTTTTTGCGCAGATCTGAGAGAAAAAGTTTACACCTTTCTCTCGTCTACTCTTCAACGACTTGTAAAATTGATGCTCGTGAATCTTGATAGTTTCGATCTAAAACGATATATCACGTTGTTTTGAGCCGGAATACAAGTTTTCGCGCAGTTCTGAGAGAAAAAGTTTACACCTTTCTCTCGTCTACTCTTCGACGACTTGTAAAATCGATGCTCGTTAATCTTGCTAGTTTCGATCTAAAACGATGTATTCCGTTGTTTTGAGCCGGAATACAAATTTTCGCGCAGTTCTGAGAGAAAAATTTACACCTTTCTCTCGTCTACTCTGCGACGACTTGTAAAATCGATGCTCGTGAATCTTGCTAGTTTCAATCTAAAACGATGTATCCCGTTGTTTTGAACCGGAATACAATTTTTCGCGCAGTTCTGAGAGAAAAAGTTTACACCTTTCTCTCGTCTACACTTCGACGACTTGTAAAATCGATGATCGTGAATTTTGATAGTTTCGCTCTAAAACAATTTACCCCGTTGTTTTGAGCCGGAATACGAGTTTTCGCGCAGTTCTGAGAGAAAAAGTTTACACCTTTCTCTCGTCTACTCTTCGACGACTTGTTAAATCGATGCTCGTGAATTTTGCGACTTTCGATCTAAAACGATGTATCCCGTTGTTTTGAGCCGGAATACAAGTTTTCGCGCAGTTCTGAGAGAAAAAGTTTACACCTTTCTCTCGTCTACTCTTCGTCAACTTGTAAAATCGATGCTCGTGAATCTTGCTAGTTTCGATCTAAAACGATGTATTCCGTTGTTTTGAGCCGGAATACAAGTTTTCGCGCAGTTCTGAGAGAAAAATTTACACCTTTCTCTCGTCTACTCTTCGTCGACTTGTAAAATCGATGCTCGTTAATCTTGCTAGTTTCGATCTAAAACGATGTATCCCGTTGTTTTGAGCCGGAATACAAGTTTTCGCGCAGTTCTGAGAGAAAAAGTTTACACCTTTCTCTCGTCTACACTTCGACGACTTGTAAAATCGATGCTCGTGAATTTTGATAGTTTCGCTCTAAAACAATTTACCCCGTTGTTTTGAGCCGGAATACGAGTTTTCGCGCAGTTCTGAGAGAAAAAGTTTACACCTTTCTCTCGTCTACTCTTCGACGACTTGCAAAATCGATGCTCGTGAATCTTGCTAGTTTCGATCTAAAACGATGTATTCCGTTGTTTTGAGCCGGAATACAAGTTTTTGCGCAGTTCTGAGAGAAAAATTTACACCTTTCTCTCGTCTACTCTTCGTCGAGTTGTAAAATCGATGCTCGTTAATCTTGCTAGTTTCGATCTAAAACGATGTATCCCTTTGTTTTGAGCCGGAATACAAGTCTTCACGCAGTTCTGAGAGAAAACGTTTACACCTTTCTCTCGTCTACTCTTCGACAACTTGTAAAATCGATGCTTGTGAATCTTGCTAGTTTCGATCTAAAACGATGTATCCCGTTGTTTTGAGCCGGAATACAAATTTTTGCGCAGTTCTGAGAGAAAAAGTTTACACCTTTCTCTCGTTCTCTTCGACGACTTGTAAAATCGATGCTCGTGAATCTTGCTAGTTTCGATCTAAAGCGATGTATCTCAATTATTTGAGCCGGAATACAAGTTTTCGCGCAGTTCTGAGCGAAAAAGTTTACACCTTTCTCTCGTCTACTCTTCGACGACTTGTTAAATCGATGCTCGTGAATTTTGCTACTTTCGACCTAAAACAATGTATCCCGTTGTTTTGAGCCGGAATACAAGTTTTCGCGCAGTTCTGAGAGAAAAAGTTTACACCTTTCTCTCGTCTACTCTTCGACGACTTGTTAAATCGATGCTCGTGAATTTTGCTACTTTCGACCTAAAACAATGTATCCCGTTGTTTTCGCGCAGTTCTGAGGGAAAAAGTTTACACCTTTCTCTCGTCTACTCTTCGACGACTTTTAAAATTGATGCTCGTGAATTTTGCTAGTTTCGATCTAAAACGATGTATCCCGTTGTTTTGAGCTGGAATACAAGTTTTCGCGCAGTTCTGAGAGAAAAAGTTTACACCTTTCTCTCGTCTACTCTTCGACGACTTGTTAAATCGATGCTCGTGAATTTTGCTACTTTCGATCTAAAACGATGTATCCCGTTGTTTTGAGCCGGAATACGAGTTTTCGCGCAGTTCTGAGAGAAAACGTTTACACCTATCTCTCGTCTACTCTTCGACGACTTGTAAAATCGATGCTCGTTAATTGTGCTAGTTTCGATCTAAAACGATGTATCCCGTTCTTTTGAGCCGGAATACAAGTTTTCGCGCAGTTCTGAGAGAAAAAGTTTACACCTTTCGCTCGTCTACTCTTCGTCGACTTGTAAAATCGATGCTCGTTAATCTTGCTAATTTCGATCTAAAACGATGTATCCCGTTGTTTTGAGCCGGAATACAAGTCTTCACGCAGTTCTGAGAGAAAAAGTTTACACCTTTCTCTCGTCTACTCTTCGTCAACTTGTAAAATCGATGCTCGTGAATCTTGCTAGTTTCGATCTAAAACGATGTATTCCGTTTGTTTTGAGCCGGAATACAAGTTTTCGCGCAGTTCTGAGAGAAAAATTTACACCTTTCTCTCGTCTACTCTTCGTCGACTTGTAAAATCGATGCTCGTTAATCTTGCTAGTTTCGATCTAAAACGATGTATCCCGTTGTTTTGAGCCGGAATACAAGTTTTCGCGCAGTTCTGAGAGAAAAAGTTTACACCTTTTTCTCGTCTACTCTTCGACGACTTGCAAAATCGATGCTCGTGAATCTTGCTAGTTTCGATCTAAAACGATGTATTCCGTTGTTTTGAGCCGGAATACAAGTTTTTGCGCAGTTCTGAGAGAAATATTTACACCTTTCTCTCGTCTACTCTTCGTCGAGTTGTAAAATCGATGCTCGTTAATCTTGCTAGTTTCGATCTAAAACGATGTATCCCGTTGTTTTGAGCCGGAATACAAGTTTTCGCGCAGTTCTGAGAGAAAACGTTTACACCTATCTCTCGTCTACTCTTGGACGACTTGTAAACTCGATGCTCATTAATTGTGCTAGTTTCGATCTAAAACGATGTATCCCGTTCTTTTGAGCCAGAATACAAGTTTTCGCGCAGTTCTGAGAGAAAAAGTTTACACCTTTCTCTCGTCTACTCTTCGTCGACTTGTAAAATCGATGCTCGTTAATCTTGCTAATTTCGATCTAAAACGATGTATCCCGTTGTTTTGAGCCGGAATACAAGTCTCACGCAGTTCTGAGAGAAAACGTTTACACCTTTCTCTCGTCTACTCTTCGACAACTAGTAAAATCGATACTTGTGAATCTTGCTAGTTTCGATCTAAAACGATGTATCCCGTTGTTTTGAGCCGGAATACAAATTTTTGCGCAGTTCTGAGAGAAAAAGTTTACACCTTTCTCTCGTTCTCTTCGACGACTTGTAAAATCGATGCTCGTGAATCTTGCTAGTTTTGATCTAAAGCGATGTATCTCAATTATTTGAGCCGGAATACAAGTTTTCGCGCAGTTCTGAGAGAAAAAGTTTACACCTTTCTCTCGTCTACTCTTCGACGACTTGAAAAATCGATGCTCGTTAATCTTGCTAGTTTCGATCTAAAACGATGTATCCCGTTGTTTTGAGCCGGAATACAAGTTTTCGCGCAGTTCTGAGAGAAAAAGTTTACACCTTTCTCTCGTCTACACTTCGACGACTTGTAAAATCGATGCTCGTGAATCTTGATAGTTTCGCTCTAAAACAATGTATCCCGTTGTTTTGAGCCGGAATACAAGTTTTCGCGCAGTTCTGAGAGAAAACGTTTACACCTATCTCTCGTCTACTCTTCGACGACTTGTAAAATCGATGCTCGTTAATTGTGCTAGTTTCGATCTAAAACGATGTATCCCGTTCTTTTGAGCCGGAATACAAGTTTTCGCGCAGTTCTGAGAGAAAAAGTTTACACCTTTCTCTCGTCTACTCTTCGTCGACTTGTAAAATCGATGCTCGTTAATCTTGCTAATTTCGATCTAAAACGATGTATCCCGTTGTTTTGAGCCGGAATACAAGTCTTCACGCAGTTCTGAGAGAAAACGTTTACACCTTTCTCTCGTCTACTCTTCGACAACTTGTAAAATCGATGCTTGTGAATCTTGCTAGTTTCGATCTAAAACGATGTATCCCGTTGTTTTGAGCCGGAATACAAATTTTTGCGCAGTTCTGAGAGAAAAAGTTTACACCTTTCTCTCGTTCTCTTCGACGACTTGTAAAATCGATGCTCGTGAATCTTGCTAGTTTCGACCTAAAACAATGTATCCCGTTGTTTTGAGCCGGAATACAAGTTTTCGCGCAGTTCTGAGAGAAAAAGTTTACACCTTTCTCTCGTCTACTCTTCGACGACTTGTTAAATCGATGCTCGTGAATTTTGCTACTTTCGACCTAAAACAATGTATCCCGTTGTTTTGAGCCGGAATACAAGTTTTCGCGCAGTTCTGAGGGAAAAAGTTTACACCTTTCTCTCGTCTACTCTTCGACGACTTTTAAAATTGATGCTCGTGAATTTTGCTAGTTTCGATCTAAAACGATGTATCCCGTTGTTTTGAGCTGGAATACAAGTTTTCGCGCAGTTCTGAGAGAAAAAGTTTACACCTTTCTCTCGTCTACTCTTCGACGACTTGTTAAATCGATGCTCGTGAATTTTGCTACTTTCGATCTAAAACGATGTATCCCGTTGTTTTGAGCCGGAATACTATTTTTTGCGCAGATCTGAGAGAAAAAGTTTACACCTTTCTCTCGTCTACTCTTCAACGACTTGTAAAATTGATGCTCGTGAATCTTGATAGTTTCGATCTAAAACGATATATTACGTTGTTTTGAGCCGGAATACAAGTTTTCGCGCAGTTCTGAGAGAAAAATTTACACCTTTCTCTCGTCTACTCTTCGTCGACTTGTAAAATCGATGCTCGTTAATCTTGCTAGTTTCGATCTAAAACGATGTATCCCGTTGTTTTGAGCCGGAATACAAGTTTTCGCGCAGTTCTGAGAGAAAATGTTTACACCTTTTTCTCGTCTACTCTTCGACGACTTGCAAAATCGATGCTCGTGAATCTTGCTAGTTTCGATCTAAAACGATGTATTCCGTTGTTTTGAGCCGGAATACAAGTTTTTGCGCAGTTCTGAGAGAAATATTTACACCTTTCTCTCGTCTACTCTTCGTCGAGTTGTAAAATCGATGCTCGTTAATCTTGCTAGTTTCGATCTAAAACGATGTATCCCGTTGTTTTGAGCCGGAATACAAGTTTTCGCGCAGTTCTGAGAGAAAACGTTTACACCTTTCTCTCGTCTACACTTCGACGACTTGTAAAATCGATGCTCGTGAATCTTGATAGTTTCGCTCTAAAACAATGTATCCCGTTGTTTTGAGCCGGAATACAAGTTTTCGCGCAGTTCTGAGAGAAAACGTTTACACCTATCTCTCGTCTACTCTTCGACGACTTGTAAACTCGATGCTCGTTAATTGTGCTAGTTTCGATCTAAAACGATGTATCCCGTTCTTTTGAGCCAGAATACAAGTTTTCGCGCAGTTCTGAGAGAAAAAGTTTACACCTTTCTCTCGTCTACTCTTCGTCGACTTGTAAAATCGATGCTCGTTAATCTTGCTAATTTCGATCTAAAACGATGTATCCCGTTGTTTTGAGCCGGAATACAAGTCTCACGCAGTTCTGAGAGAAAACGTTTACACCTTTCTCTCGTCTACTCTTCGACAACTAGTAAAATCGATACTTGTGAATCTTGCTAGTTTCGATCTAAAACGATGTATCCCGTTGTTTTGAGCCGGAATACAAATTTTTGCGCAGTTCTGAGAAAAAGTTTACACCTTTCTCTCGTTCTCTTCGACGACTTGTAAAATCGATGCTCGTGAATCTTGCTAGTTTCGATCTAAAGCGATGTATCTCAATTATTTGAGCCGGAATACAAGTTTTCGCGCAGTTCTGAGAGAAAACGTTTACACCTATCTCTCGTCTACTCTTCGACGACTTGTAAAATCGATGCTCGTTAATTGTGCTAGTTTCGATCTAAAACGATGTATCCCGTTCTTTTGAGCCGGAATACAAGTTTTCGCGCAGTTCTGAGAGAAAAAGTTTACACCTTTCTCTCGTCTACTCTTCGTCGACTTGTAAAATCGATGCTCGTTAATCTTGCTAATTTCGATCTAAAACGATGTATCCCGTTGTTTTGAGCCGGAATACAAGTCTTCACGCAGTTCTGAGAGAAAACGTTTACACCTTTCTCTCGTCTACTCTTCGACAACTTGTAAAATCGATGCTTGTGAATCTTGCTAGTTTCGATCTAAAACGATGTATCCCGTTGTTTTGAGCCGGAATACAAATTTTTGCGCAGTTCTGAGAGAAAAAGTTTACACCTTTCTCTCGTTCTCTTCGACGACTTGTAAAATCGATGCTCGTGAATCTTGCTAGTTTCGATCTAAAGCGATGTATCTCAATTATTTGAGCCGGAATACAAGTTTTCGCGCAGTTCTGAGCGAAAAAGTTTACACCTTTCTCTCGTCTACTCTTCGACGACTTGTTAAATCGATGCTCGTGAATTTTGCTACTTTCGACCTAAAACAATGTATCCCGTTGTTTTGAGCCGGAATACAAGCTTTCGCGCAGTTCTGAGAGAAAAAGTTTACACCTTTCTCTCGTCTACTCTTCGACGACTTGTTAAATCGATGCTCGTGAATTTTGCTACTTTCGACCTAAAACAATGTATCCCGTTGTTTTGAGCCGGAATACAAGTTTTCGCGCAGTTCTGAGGGAAAAAGTTTACACCTTTCTCTCGTCTATTCTTCGACGACTTTTAAAATTGATGCTCGTGAATTTTGCTAGTTTCGATCTAAAACGACGTATCCCGTTGTTTTGAGCTGGAATACAAGTTTTCGCGCAGTTCTGAGAGAAAAAGTTTACACCTTTCTCTCGTCTACTCTTCGACGACTTGTTAAATCGATGCTCGTGAATTTTGCTACTTTCGATCTAAAACGATGTATCCCGTTGTTTTGAGCCGGAATACTATTTTTTGCGCAGATCTGAGAGAAAAAGTTTACACCTTTCTCTCGTCTACTCTTCAACGACTTGTAAAATTGATGCTCGTGAATCTTGATAGTTTCGATCTAAAACGATATATCACGTTGTTTTGAGCCGGAATACAAGTTTTCGCGCAGTTCTGAGAGAAAAAGTTTACACCTTTCTCTCGTCTACTCTTCGACGACTTGTAAAATCGATGCTCGTTAATCTTGCTAGTTTTGATCTAAAACGATGTATTCCGTTGTTTTGAGCCGGAATACAAATTTTTGCGCAGTTCTGAGAGAAAAATTTACACCTTTCTCTCGTCTACTCTGCGACGACTTGTAAAATCGATGCTCGTGAATCTTGCTAGTTTCAATCTAAAACGATGTATCCCGTTGTTTTGAACCGGAATACAATTTTTCGCGCAGTTCTGAGAGAAAAAGTTTACACCTTTCTCTCGTCTACACTTCGACGACTTGTAAAATCGATGATCGTGAATTTTGATAGTTTCGCTCTAAAACAATTTACCCCGTTGTTTTGAGCCGGAATACGAGTTTTCGCGCAGTTCTGAGAGAAAAAGTTTACACCTTTCTCTCGTCTACTCTTCGACGACTTGTTAAATCGATGCTCGTGAATTTTGCGACTTTCGATCTAAAACGATGTATCCCGTTGTTTTGAGCCGGAATACAAGTTTTCGCGCAGTTCTGAGAGAAAAAGTTTACACCTTTCTCTCGTCTACTCTTCGTCGACTTGTAAAATCGATGCTCGTTAATCTTGCTAGTTTCGATCTAAAACGATGTATCCCGTTGTTTTGAGCCGGAATACAAGTTTTCGCGCAGTTCTGAGAGAAAAAGTTTACACCTTTCTCTCGTCTACACTTCGACGACTTGTAAAATCGATGCTCGTGAATTTTGATAGTTTCGCTCTAAAACAATTTACCCCGTTGTTTTGAGCCGGAATACGAGTTTTCGCGCAGTTCTGAGAGAAAAAGTTTACACCTTTCTCTCGTCTACTCTTCGACGACTTGCAAAATCGATGCTCGTGAATCTTGCTAGTTTCGATCTAAAACGATGTATTCCGTTGTTTTGAGCCGGAATACAAGTTTTTGCGCAGTTCTGAGAGAAAAATTTACACCTTTCTCTCGTCTACTCTTCGTCGACTTGTAAAATCGATGCTCGTTAATCTTGCTAGTTTCGATCTAAAACGATGTATCCCGTTGTTTTGAGCCGGAATACAAGTTTTCGTGCAGTTCTGAGAGAAAAAGTTTGCACCTTTCTCTCGTCTACACTTCGACGACTTGTAAAATCGATGCTCGTGAATCTTGATAGTTTCGCTCTAAAACAATGTATCCCGTTGTTTTGAGCCGGAATACAAGTTTTCGCGCAGTTCTGAGAGAAAACGTTTACACCTATCTCTCGTCTACTCTTCGACGACTTGTAAAATCGATGCTCGTTAATTGTGCTAGTTTCGATCTAAAACGATGTATCCCGTTCTTTTGAGCCGGAATACAAGTTTTCGCGCAGTTCTGAGAGAAAAAGTTTACACCTTTCTCTCGTCTACTCTTCGTCGACTTGTAAAATCGATGCTCGTTAATCTTGCTAATTTCGAACTAAAACGATGTATCCCGTTGTTTTGAGCCGGAATACAAGTCTTCACGCAGTTCTGAGAGAAAACGTGTACACCTTTCTCTCGTCTACTCTTCGACAACTTGTAAAATCGATGCTTGTGAATCTTGCTAGTTTCGATCTAAAACGATGTATCCCGTTGTTTTGAGCCGGAATACAAGTTTTCGCGCAGTTCTGAGAGAAAAAGTTTACACCTTTCTCTCGTCTACTCGTCGACGACTTGTAAAATCGATGCTCGTTAATCTTGCTAGTTTCGATCTAAAACGATGTATTCCATTGTTTTGAGCCGGAATACAAGTTTTCGAGCAGTTCTGAGAGGAAAATTTACACCTTTCTCTCGTCTACTCTGCGACGACTTGTAAAATCGATGCTCGTGAATCTTGCTAGTTTCAATCTAAAACGATGTATCCCAGTGTTTTGAGCCGGAATACAAGTTTTCGCGCAGTACTGAGAGAAAAAGTTTACACCTTTCTCTCGTCTACTTTTCGACGACTTGTAAAATCGATGCTCGTGAATCTTGATAGTTTCGCTCTAAAACAATGTATCCCGTTGTTTTGAGCCCGAATACGAGTTTTCGCGCAGTTCTGAGAGAAAAAGTTTACACCTTTCTCTCGTCTACTCTTCGACGACTTGTAAAATCGATGCTCGTGAATCTTGATAGTTTCGCTCTAAAACAATGTATCCCGTTGTTTTGAGCCGGAATACAAGTCTTCACGCAGTTCTGAGAGAAAAAGTTTACACCTTTCTCTCGTCTACTCTTCGTCAACTTGTAAAATCGATGCTCGTGAATCTTGCTAGTTTCGATCTAAAACGATGTATTCCGTTGTTTTGAGCCGGAATACAAGTTTTCGCGCAGTTCTGAGAGAAAAATTTACACCTTTCTCTCGTCTACTCTTCGTCGACTTGTAAAATCGATGCTCGTTAATCTTGCTAGTTTCGATCTAAAACGATGTATCCCGTTGTTTTGAGCCGGAATACAAGTTTTCGCGCAGTTCTGAGAGAAAAAGTTTACACCTTTTTCTCGTCTACTCTTCGACGACTTGCAAAATCGATGCTCGTGAATCTTGCTAGTTTCGATCTAAAACGATGTATTCCGTTGTTTTGAGCCGGAAAACAAGTTTTTGCGCAGTTCTGAGAGAAAAATTTACACCTTTCTCTCGTCTACTCTTCGTCGAGTTGTAAAATCGATGCTCGTTAATCTTGCTAGTTTCGATCTAAAACGATGTATCCCGTTGTTTTGAGCCGGAATACAAGCTTTCGCGCAGTTCTGAGAGAAAACGTTTACACCTTTCTCTCGTCTACACTTCGACGACTTGTAAAATCGATGCTCGTGAATCTTGATAGTTTCGCTCTAAAACAATGTATCCCGTTGTTTTGAGCCGGAATACAAGTTTTCGCGCAGTTCTGAGAGAAAACGTTTACACCTATCTCTCGTCTACTCTTCGACGACTTGTAAAATCGATGCTCGTTAATTGTGCTAGTTTCGATCTAAAACGATGTATCCCGTTCTTTTGAGCCGGAATACAAGTTTTCGCGCAGTTCTGAGAGAAAAAGTTTACACCTTTCTCTCGTCTACTCTTCGTCGACTTGTAAAATCGATGCTCGTTAATCTTGCTAATTTCGATCTAAAACGATGTATCCCGTTGTTTTGAGCCGGAATACAAGTCTTCACGCAGTTCTGAGAGAAAACGTTTACACCTTTCTCTCGTCTACTCTTCGACAACTAGTAAAATCGATACTTGTGAATCTTGCTAGTTTCGATCTAAAACGATGTATCCCGTTGTTTTGAGCCGGAATACAAATTTTTGCGCAGTTCTGAGAGAAAAAGTTTACACCTTTCTCTCGTTCTCTTCGACGACTTGTAAAATCGATGCTCGTGAATCTTGCTAGTTTCGATCTAAAGCGATGTATCTCAATTATTTGAGCCGGAATACAAGTTTTCGCGCAGTTCTGAGAGAAAAAGTTTACACCTTTCTCTCGTCTACTCTTCGACGACTTGAAAAATCGATGCTCGTTAATCTTGCTAGTTTCGATCTAAAACGATGTATCCCGTTGTTTTGAGCCGGAATACAAGTTTTCGCGCAGTTCTGAGAGAAAAAGTTTACACCTTTCTCTCGTCTACACTTCGACGACTTGTAAAATCGATGCTCGTGAATCTTGATAGTTTCGCTCTAAAACAATGTATCCCGTTGTTTTGAGCCGGAATACAAGTTTTCGCGCAGTTCTGAGAGAAAACGTTTACACCTATCTCTCGTCTACTCTTCGACGACTTGTAAAATCGATGCTCGTTAATTGTGCTAGTTTCGATCTAAAACGATGTATCCCGTTCTTTTGAGCCGGAATACAAGTTTTCGCGGAGTTCTGAGAGAAAAAGTTTACACCTTTCTCTCGTCTACTCTTCGTCGACTTGTAAAATCGATGCTCGTTAATCTTGCTAATTTCGATCTAAAACGATGTATCCCGTTGTTTTGAGCCGGAATACAAGTCTTCACGCAGTTCTGAGAGAAAACGTTTACACCTTTCTCTCGTCTACTCTTCGACAACTTGTAAAATCGATGCTTGTGAATCTTGCTAGTTTCGATCTAAAACGATGTATCCCGTTGTTTTGAGCCGGAATACAAATTTTTGCGCAGTTCTGAGAGAAAAAGTTTACACCTTTCTCTCGATCTCTTCAACGACTTGTAAAATCGATGCTCGTGAATCTTGCTAGTTTTGATCTAAAGCGATGTATCTCAATTATTTGAGCCGGAATACAAGTTTTCGCGCAGTTCTGAGAGAAAAAGTTTACACCTTTCTCTCGTCTACTCTTCGACGACTTGTTAAATCGATGCTCGTGAATTTTGCTACTTTCGACCTAAAACAATGTATCCCGTTGTTTTGAGCCGGAATACAAGTTTTCGCGCAGTTCTGAGGGAAAAAGTTTACACCTTTCTCTCGTCTACTCTTCGACGACTTTTAAAATTGATGCTCGTGAAGTTTGCTAGTTTCGATCTAAAACGATGTATCCCGTTGTTTTGAGCTGGAATACAAGTTTTCGCGCAGTTCTGAGAGAAAAAGTTTACACCTTTCTCTCGTCTACTCTTCGACGACTTCTTAAATCGATGCTCGTGAATTTTGCTACTTTCGATCTAAAACGATGTATCCCGTGGTTTTGAGCCGGAATACTATTTTTTGCGCAGATCTGAGAGAAAAAGTTTACACCTTTCTCTCGTCTACTCTTCAACGACTTGTAAAATCGATGCTCGTGAATCTTGATAGTTTCGATCTAAAACGATGTATCACGTTGTTTTGAGCCGGAATACAAGTTTTCGCGCAGTTCTGAGAGAAAAAGTTTACACCTTTCTCTCGTCTACTCTTCGACGACTTGTAAAATCGATGCTCGTTAATCTTGCTAGTTTCGATCTAAAACGATGTATCCCGTTGTTTTGAGCCGGAATACAAGTTTTCGCGCAGTTCTGAGAGAAAAAGTTTACACCTTTCTCTCGTCTACTCTTCGTCAACTTGTAAAATCGATGCTCGTGAATCTTGCTAGTTTCGATCTAAAACGATGTATTCCGTTGTTTTGAGCCGGAATACAAGTTTTCGCGCAGTTCTGAGCGAAAAATTTACACCTTTCTCTCGTGTACTCTTCGTCGACTTGTAAAATCGATGCTCGCTAATCTTGCTAGTTTCAATCTAAAACGATGTATCCCGTTGTTTTGAGCCGGAATACAAGTTTTCGCGCAGTTCTGAGAGAAAAAGTTTACACCTTTTTCTCGTCTACTCTTCGACGACTTGCAAAATCGATGCTCGTGAATCTTGATAGTTTCGATCTAAAACGATGTATTCCGTTGTTTTGAGCCGGAATACAAGTTTTTGCGCAGTTCTGAGAGAAAAATTTACACCTTTCTCTCGTCTACTCTTCGTCGACTTGTAAAATCGATGCTCGTTAATCTTGCTAGTTTCAATCTAAAACGATGTATCCCGTTGTTTTGAGCCGGAATACAAGTTTTCGCGCAGTTCTGAGAGAAAAAGTTTACACCTTTCTCTCGTCTACACTTCGACGACTTCTAAAATCGATGCTCGTGAATCTTGATAGTTTCGCTCTAAAACAATGTATCCCGTTGTTTTGAGCCGGAATACAAGTTTTCGCGCAGTTCTGAGAGAAAACGTTTACACCTTTCTCTCGTCTACTCTTCAACGACTTGTAAAATTGATGCTCGTGAATCTTGATAGTTTCGATCTAAAACGATGTATCCCGTTGTTTTGAGCTGGAATACAAGTTTTCGCGCAGTTCTGAGAGAAAAAGTTTACACCTTTCTCTCGTCTACTCTTCGTCGACTTGTAAAGTCTATGCTCGTTAATCTTGCTAGTTTCGATCTAAAACGATGTATCCCGTTGTTTTGAGCCGGAATACAAGTTTTCGCGCAGTTCTGAGAGAAAAAGTTTACACCTTTCTCTCGTCTACTCTTCGACGACTTGTAAAATCGATGCTCGTTAATCTTGCTAGTTTCAATCTAAAACGATGTATCCCGTTGTTTTGAGCCGGAATACAAGTTTTCGCGCAGTTCTGAGAGAAAAAGTTTACACCTTTCTCTCGTCTACACTTCGACGACTTCTAAAATCGATGCTCGTGAATCTTGATAGTTTCGCTCTAAAACAATGTATCCCGTTGTTTTGAGCCGGAATACAAGTTTTCGCGCAGTTCTGAGAGAAAACGTTTACACCTTTCTCTCGTCTACTCTTCAACGACTTGTAAAATTGATGCTCGTGAATCTTGATAGTTTCGATCTAAAACGATGTATCCCGTTGTTTTGAGCTGGAATACAAGTTTTCGCGCAGTTCTGAGAGAAAAAGTTTACACCTTTCTCTCGTCTACTCTTCGACGACTTGTAAAATCGATGCTCGTTAATTGTGCTAGTTTCGATCTAAAACGATGTATCTCGTTCTTTTTTGCCGGAATACAAGTTTTCGCGCAGTTCTGAGAGAAAAAGTTTACACCTTTCTCTCGTCTACTCTTCGTCGACTTGTAAAGTCTATGCTCGTTAATCTTGCTAGTTTCGATCTAAAACGATGTATCCCGTTGTTTTGAGCCGGAATACAAGTTTTCGCGCAGTTCTGAGAGAAAAAGTTTACACCTTTCTCTCGTCTACACTTCGACGACTTCTAAAATCGATGCTCGTGAATCTTGATAGTTTCGCTCTAAAACAATGTATCCCGTTGTTTTGAGCCGGAATACAAGTTTTCGCGCAGTTCTGAGAGAAAAAATTTACACCTTTCTCTCGTCTACTCTTCGTCGACTTGTAAAATCGATGCTCGTTAATCTTGCTAGTTTCAATCTAAAACGATGTATCCCGTTGTTTTGAGCCGGAATACAAGTTTTCGCGCAGTTCTGAGAGAAAAAGTTTACACCTTTCTCTCGTCTACACTTCGACGACTTCTAAAATCGATGCTCGTGAATCTTGATAGTTTCGCTCTAAAACAATGTATCCCGTTGTTTTGAGCCGGAATACAAGTTTTCGCGCAGTTCTGAGAGAAAACGTTTACACCTTTCTCTCGTCTACTCTTCAACGACTTGTAAAATTGATGCTCGTGAATCTTGATAGTTTCGATCTAAAACGATGTATCCCGTTGTTTTGAGCTGGAATACAAGTTTTCGCGCAGTTCTGAGAGAAAAAGTTTACACCTTTCTCTCGTCTACTCTTCGACGACTTGTAAAATCGATGCTCGTTAATTGTGCTAGTTTCGATCTAAAACGATGTATCTCGTTCTTTTTTGCCGGAATACAAGTTTTCGCGCAGTTCTGAGAGAAAAAGTTTACACCTTTCTCTCGTCTACTCTTCGTCGACTTGTAAAGTCTATGCTCGTTAATCTTGCTAGTTTCGATCTAAAACGATGTATCCCGTTGTTTTGAGCCGGAATACAAGTCTTCACGCAGTTCTGAGAGAAAACGTTTACACCTTTCTCTCGTCTACTCTTCGACAACTTGTAAAATCGATGCTCGTGAATCTTGCTAGTTTCGATCTAAAGCGATGTATCTCAATTATTTGAGCCGGAATACAAGTATTCGCGCAGTTCTGAGAGAAAAAGTTTACACCTTTCTCTCGTCTACTCTTCGACGACTTGTTAAATCGATGCTCGTGAATTTTGCTACTTTCGACCTAAAACAATGTATCCCGTTGTTTTGAGCCGGAATACAAGTTTTCGCGCAGTTCTGAGGAAAAAAGTTTACACCTTTCTCTCGTCTACTCTTCGACGACTTTTAAAATTGATGCTCGTGAATTTTGCTAGTTTCGATCTAAAACGATGTATCCCGTTGTTTTGAGCTGGAATACAAGTTTTCGCGCAGTTCTGAGAGAAAAAGTTTACACCTTTCTCTCGTCTACTCTTCGACGACTTGTTAAATCGATGCTCGTGAATTTTGCTACTTTCGATCTAAAACGATGTATCCCGTTGTTTTGAGCCGGAATACTATTTTTTGCGCAGATCTGAGAGAAAAAGTTTACACCTTTCTCTCGTCTACTCTTCGACGACTTGTTAAATCGATGCTCGTGAATTTTGCTACTTTCGACCTAAAACAATGTATCCCGTTGTTTTGAGCCGGAATACAAGTTTTCGCGCAGTTCTGAGGAAAAAAGTTTACACCTTTCTCTCGTCTACTCTTCGACGACTTTTAAAATTGATGCTCGTGAATTTTGCTAGTTTCGATCTAAAACGATGTATCCCGTTGTTATGAGCTGGAATACAAGTTTTCGCGCAGTTCTGAGAGAAAAAGTTTACACCTTTCTCTCGTCTACTCTTCGACGACTTGTTAAATCGATGCTCGTGAATTTTGCTACTTTCGATCTAAAACGATGTATCCCGTTGTTTTGAGCCGGAATACAAGTTTTCGCGCAGATCTGAGAGAAAAAGTTTACACCTTTCTCTCGTCTACTCTTCAACGACTTGTAAAATTGATGCTCGTGAATCTTGATAGTTTCGATCTAAAACGATGTATCACGTTGTTTTGAGCCGGAATACAAGTTTTCGCGCAGTTCTGAGAGAAAAAGTTTACACCTTTCTCTCGTCTACTCTGCGACGACTTGTAAAATCGATGCTCGTGAATCTTGCTAGTTTCAATCTAAAACGATGTATCCCGTTGTTTTGAGCCGGAATACAATTTTTCGCGCAGTTCTGAGGGAAAAAGTTTACACCTTTCTCTCGTCTACTCTTCGACGACTTGTAAAATCGATGCTCGTGAATTTTGATAGTTTCGCTCTAAAACAATTTACCCCGTTGTTTTGAGCCGGAATACGAGCTTTCGCGCAGTTCTGAGAGAAAAAGTTTACACCTTTCTCTCGTCTACTCTTCGACGACTTGTTAAATCGATGCTCGTGAATTTTGCGACTTTCGATCTAAAACGATGTATCCCGTTGTTTTGAGCCGGAATACAATTTTTCGCGCAGTTCTGAGAGAAAACGTTTACACCTTTCTCTCGTCTACTCTTCGACGACTTGTAAAATCGATGCTCGTGAATCTTAATAGTTTCGATCTAAAACAATGTGTTTCGTTGTTTTGAGCCAGAATACAAGTTTTCGCGCAGTTCTGAGAGAAAAATTTACACCTTTCTCTCGTCTACTCTGCGACGACTTGTAAAATCGTTGCTCGTGAATCTTGCTAGTTTCGATCTAAAACGATGTATCCCGTTGTGTAGAGCCGGAATACAAGTTTTCGCGCAGTTCTGAGAGAAAAAGTTTACACCTATCTCTCGTCTACTCTTCGACGACTTGTAAAATCGATGCTCGTTAACTGTGCTAGTTTCGATCTAAAACGATGTATCCCGTTGTTTTGAGCCGGAATACAAGTTTTCGCACAGTTCTGAGAGAAAAAGTTTACACCTTTCTCTCGTCTACTCTTCGTCGACTTGTAAAATCGATGCTCGTTAATCTTGCTAGTTTCGATCTAAAACGATGTATCCCGTTGTTTTGAGCCGGAATACAAGTCTTCACGCAGTTCTGAGAGAAAACGTTTACACCTTTCTCTCGTCTACTCTTCGACAACTTGTAAAATCGATGCTCGTGAATCTTGCTAGTTTCGATCTAAAACGATGTATTCCGTTGTTTTGAGCCGGAATACAAATTTTTGCGCAGTTCTGAGAGAAAAAGTTTACACCTTTCTCTCGTTCTCTTCGACGACATGTAAAATCGAGGCTCGTGAATCTTGCTAGTTTCGATCTAAAGCGATGTATCTCAATTATTTGAGCCGGAATACAAGTTTTCGCGCAGTTCTGAGAGAAAAAGTTTACAGCTTTCTCTCGTCTACTCTTCGACGACTTGTTAAATCGATGCTCGTGAATTTTGCTACTTTCGATTTAAAACGATGTATCCCGTTGTTTTGAGCCGGAATACAAGTTTTCGCGCAGTTCTGAGAGAAAAAGTTTACACCTTTCTCTCGTCTACTCTTCGACGACTTTTAAATTTGATGCTCGTGAATTTTGCTAGTTTCGATCTAAAACGATGTATCCCGTTGTTTTGAGCTGGAATACAAGTTTTCGCGCAGTTCTGAGAGAAAAAGTTTACACCTTTCTCTCGTCTACTCTTCGACGACTTGTAAAATCGATGCTCGTTAATCTTGCTAGTTTCAATCTAAAACGATGTATTCCGTTCTTTTGAGCCGGAATACAAGTTCTCGCGCAGTTCTGAGAGAAAAATTTACACCTTTCTCTCGTCTATTCTGTGACGACTTGTAAAATCGATGCTCGTGAATCTTGATAGTTTCGATCTAAATCGATGTATCCCGTTGTTTTGAGCCGGAATACAAGTTTTCGCGCAGTTCTGAGAGAAAACGTTTACACCTTTCTCTCGTCTACTCTTCGACAACTTGTAAAATCGATGCTCGTTAATCTTGCTAGTTTCGATCTAAAACGATGTATCCCGTTGTTTTGAGCCGAAATACAAGTTTTCTCGCAGTCCCGAGAGAAAAAGTTTACACGTTTCTCTCGTCTGCTCTTCGACGACTTGTGAAATCGATGCACGTGAATTTTGCTAGTTTCGATCTAAAACGATGTATCCCGTTGTTTTGAGCCGGAATACAAGTTTTCGCGCAGTTCTGAGAGAAAAAGTTTACACCTTTCTCTCGTCTACTCTTCGACGACTTGTAAAATTGATGCTCGCGAATTTTGCTTGTCTTGATCTAAAACGATGTATCCCGTTGTTTTGAGCCGCAATACAAGTTTTTGCGCAGTTCTGAGAGAAAAAGTTTACACCTTTCCCTCGTTCTCTTCTACGACATGTAAAATCGATGCTCGTGAATCTTGCTAGTTTTGATCTAAAACGATGTATCTCAATGATTTGAGCCGGAATACAAGTTTTCGCGCAGTTCTGAGAGAAAAAGTTTACACCTTTCTCTCGTGTACTCTTCGACGACTTGTAAAATCGATGCTCGTGAATATTGATAGTTTCGCTCTAAAACAATGAATCCCGTTGTTTTGAGCCGGAATACGAGTTTTCGCGCAGCTCTGAGAGAAAAAGTTTACACCTTTCTCTCGTCTACTCTTCGACGACTTGTAAAATCGATGCTCGTGAATCTTGATAGTTTCGCTCTAAAACAATGTATCCCGTTGTTTTGAGCCGGAATACAAGTCTTCACGCAGTTCTGAGAGAAAAAGTTTACACCTTTCTCTCGTTCTCTTCGACGACATGTAAAATCGATGCTCGTGAATCTTGATAGTTTCGATCTAAAGCGATGTATCTCAATTATTTGAGCCGGAATACAAGTTTCCGCGCAGTTCTGAGAGAAAACGTTTACACCTTTCTCTCGTCTACTCTTCGACGACTTGTTAAATCGATGCTCGTGAATTTTGCTACTTTCGATCTAAAACGATGTATCCCGTTGTTTTGAGCCGGAATACAAGTTTTCGCGCAGTTCTGAGAGAAAAAGTTTACACCTTTCTCTCGTCTACTCTTCGACGACTTGTAAAATCGATGCTCGTTAATCTTGCTAGTTTCGATCTAAAACGATGTATTCCGTTGTTTTGAGCCGGAATACAAGTTTTCGCGCAGTTCTGAGAGAAAAAGTTTACACCTTTTTCTCGTCACCTCTTCTACGCTTTGTAAATTCGATGCTCGTGAATCTTGCTAGTTTCAATCTAAAACGATGTATCCCGTTGTTTTGAGCCGGAATACAAGTTTTCGCGCAGTTCTGAGAGAAAAAGATTACACCTTTCTCTCGCCTACTCTTCGACGACTTGTAAAATCGATGCTCGTGAATCTTGCTAGTTTCGATCTAAAACGATGTATTCCGTTGTTTTGAGCCGGAATACAAGTTTTCGCGCTGTTCTGAGAGAAAAATTTACACCTTTCTCTCGTCTACTCTTCGTCGCCTTGTAAAATCGATGCTCGTGAATCTTGATAGTTTCGCTCCAAAACGATGTATCCCGTTGTTTTGAGCCGGAATACAAGTCTTCACGCAGTTCTGAGAGAAAACGTTTACACCTTTCTCTCGTCTACTATTCGACAACTTGTAAAATCGATGCTCGTGAATCTTGCTAGTTTCGATCTAAAACGATGTATCCCGTTGTTTTGAGCCGGAATACAAATTTTTGCGCAGTTCTGAGAGAAAAAGTTTACACCTTTCTCTCGTTCTCTTCGACGACATGTAAAATCAATGCTCGTGAATCTTGCCAGTTTCGATCTAAAGCGATGTATCTCAATTATTTGAGCCAGAATACAAGTTTTCGCGCAGTTCTGAGAGAAAAAAATTACACCTTTCTCTCGTCTACTCTTCGGCGACTTGTTAAATCGATGCTCGTGAATCTTGCTAGTTTCGATCTAAAATGATGTATTCCGTTGTTTTGAGCCGGAATACAAGTTTTCGCGCAGTTCTGAGAGAAAAAGTTTACACCTATCTCTCGTCTACTCTTCGACGACTTGTAAAATCGATGCTCGTTAACTGTGCTAGTTTCGATCTAAAACGATGTATCCCGTTGTTTTGAGCCGGAATACAAGTTTTCGCACAGTTCTGAGAGAAAAAGTTTACACCTTTCTCTCGTCTACTCTTCGTCGACTTGTAAAATCGATGCTCGTTAATCTTGCTAGTTTCGATCGAAAACGATGTATCCCGTTGTTTTGAGCCGGAATACAAGTCTTCACGCAGTTCTGAGAGAAAACGTTTACACCTTTCTCTCGTCTACTCTTCGACAACTTGTAAAATCGATGCTCGTGAATCTTGCTAGTTTCGATCTAAAACGATGTATTCCGTTGTTTTGAGCCGGAATACAAATTTTTGCGCAGTTCTGAGAGAAAAAGTTTACACCTTTCTCTCGTTCTCTTCGACGACATGTAAAATCGAGGCTCGTGAATCTTGCTAGTTTCGATCTAAAGCGATGTATCTCAATTATTTGAGCCGGAATACAAGTTTTCGCGCAGTTCTGAGAGAAAAAGTTTACAGCTTTCTCTCGTCTACTCTTCGACGACTTGTTAAATCGATGCTCGTGAATTTTGCTACTTTCGATTTAAAACGATGTATCCCGTTGTTTTGAGCCGGAATACAAGTTTTCGCGCAGTTCTGAGAGAAAAAGTTTACACCTTTCTCTCGTCTACTCTTCGACGACTTTTAAATTTGATGCTCGTGAATTTTGCTAGTTTCGATCTAAAACGATGTATCCCGTTGTTTTGAGCTGGAATACAAGTTTTCGCGCAGTTCTGAGAGAAAAAGTTTACACCTTTCTCTCGTCTACTCTTCGACGACTTGTAAAATCGATGCTCGTTAATCTTGCTAGTTTCAATCTAAAACGATGTATTCCGTTCTTTTGAGCCGGAATACAAGTCTTCACGCAGTTCTGAGAGAAAAAGTTTACACCTTTCTCTCGTTCTCTTCGACGACATGTAAAATCGATGCTCGTGAATCTTGATAGTTTCGATCTAAAGCGATGTATCTCAATTATTTGAGCCGGAATACAAGTTTCCGCGCAGTTCTGAGAGAAAAAGTTTACACCTTTCTCTCGTCTACTCTTCGACGACTTGTTAAATCGATGCTCGTGAATTTTGCTACTTTCGATCTAAAACGATGTATCCCGTTGTTTTGAGCCGGAATACAAGTTTTCGCGCAGTTCTGAGAGAAAAAGTTTACACCTTTCTCTCGTCTACTCTTCGACGACTTGTAAAATCGATGCTCGTTAATCTTGCTAGTTTCGATCTAAAACGATGTATTCCGTTGTTTTGAGCCGGAATACAAGTTTTCGCGCAGTTCTGAGAGAAAAAGTTTACACCTTTTTCTCGTCACCTCTTCTACGCTTTGTAAATTCGATGCTCGTGAATCTTGCTAGTTTCAATCTAAAACGATGTATCCCGTTGTTTTGAGCCGGAATACAAGTTTTCGCGCAGTTCTGAGAGAAAAAGATTACACCTTTCTCTCGCCTACTCTTCGACGACTTGTAAAATCGATGCTCGTGAATCTTGCTAGTTTCGATCTAAAACGATGTATTCCGTTGTTTTGAGCCGGAATACAAGTTTTCGCGCTGTTCTGAGAGAAAAATTTACACCTTTCTCTCGTCTACTCTTCGTCGCCTTGTAAAATCGATGCTCGTGAATCTTGATAGTTTCGCTCCAAAACGATGTATCCCGTTGTTTTGAGCCGGAATACAAGTCTTCACGCAGTTCTGAGAGAAAACGTTTGCACCTTTCTCTCGTCTACTATTCGACAACTTGTAAAATCGATGCTCGTGAATCTTGCTAGTTTCGATCTAAAACGATGTATCCCGTTGTTTTGAGCCGGAATACAAATTTTTGCGCAGTTCTGAGAGAAAAAGTTTACACCTTTCTCTCGTTCTCTTCGACGACATGTAAAATCAATGCTCGTGAATCTTGCCAGTTTCGATCTAAAGCGATGTATCTCAATTATTTGAGCCAGAATACAAGTTTTCGCGCAGTTCTGAGAGAAAAAAATTACACCTTTCTCTCGTCTACTCTTCGGCGACTTGTTAAATCGATGCTCGTGAATCTTGCTAGTTTCGATCTAAAATGATGTATTCCGTTGTTTTGAGCCGGAATACAAGTTTTCGCGCAGTTCTGAGAGAAAAAGTTTACACCTATCTCTCGTCTACTCTTCGACGACTTGTAAAATCGATGCTCGTTAACTGTGCTAGTTTCGATCTAAAACGATGTATCCCGTTGTTTTGAGCCGGAATACAAGTTTTCGCACAGTTCTGAGAGAAAAAGTTTACACCTTTCTCTCGTCTACTCTTCGTCGACTTGTAAAATCGATGCTCGTTAATCTTGCTAGTTTCGATCTAAAACGATGTATCCCGTTGTTTTGAGCCGGAATACAAGTCTTCACGCAGTTCTGAGAGAAAACGTTTACACCTTTCTCTCGTCTACTCTTCGACAACTTGTAAAATCGATGCTCGTGAATCTTGCTAGTTTCGATCTAAAACGATGTATTCCGTTGTTTTGAGCCGGAATACAAATTTTTGCGCAGTTCTGAGAGAAAAAGTTTACACCTTTCTCTCGTTCTCTTCGACGACATGTAAAATCGAGGCTCGTGAATCTTGCTAGTTTCGATCTAAAGCGATGTATCTCAATTATTTGAGCCGGAATACAAGTTTTCGCGCAGTTCTGAGAGAAAAAGTTTACAGCTTTCTCTCGTCTACTCTTCGACGACTTGTTAAATCGATGCTCGTGAATTTTGCTACTTTCGATTTAAAACGATGTATCCCGTTGTTTTGAGCCGGAATACAAGTTTTCGCGCAGTTCTGAGAGAAAAAGTTTACACCTTTCTCTCGTCTACTCTTCGACGACTTTTAAATTTGATGCTCGTGAATTTTGCTAGTTTCGATCTAAAACGATGTATCCCGTTGTTTTGAGCTGGAATACAAGTTTTCGCGCAGTTCTGAGAGAAAAAGTTTACACCTTTCTCTCGTCTACTCTTCGACGACTTGTAAAATCGATGCTCGTTAATCTTGCTAGTTTCAATCTAAAACGATGTATTCCGTTCTTTTGAGCCGGAATACAAGTTCTCGCGCAGTTCTGAGAGAAAAATTTACACCTTTCTCTCGTCTATTCTGTGACGACTTGTAAAATCGATGCTCGTGAATCTTGATAGTTTCGATCTAAATCGATGTATCCCGTTGTTTTGAGCCGGAATACAAGTTTTCGCGCAGTTCTGAGAGAAAAAGTTTACACCTTTCTCTCGTCTACTCTTCGACGACTTGTAAAATCGATGCTCGTTAATCTTGCTAGTTTCGATCTAAAACGATGTATTCCGTTGTTTTGAGCCGGAATACAAGTTTTCGCGCAGTTCTGAGAGAAAAAGTTTACACCTTTTTCTCGTCACCTCTTCTACGCTTTGTAAATTCGATGCTCGTGAATCTTGCTAGTTTCAATCTAAAACGATGTATCCCGTTGTTTTGAGCCGGAATACAAGTTTTCGCGCAGTTCTGAGAGAAAAAGATTACACCTTTCTCTCGCCTACTCTTCGACGACTTGTAAAATCGATGCTCGTGAATCTTGCTAGTTTCGATCTAAAACGATGTATTCCGTTGTTTTGAGCCGGAATACAAGTTTTCGCGCTGTTCTGAGAGAAAAATTTACACCTTTCTCTCGTCTACTCTTCGTCGCCTTGTAAAATCGATGCTCGTGAATCTTGATAGTTTCGCTCCAAAACGATGTATCCCGTTGTTTTGAGCCGGAATACAAGTCTTCACGCAGTTCTGAGAGAAAACGTTTGCACCTTTCTCTCGTCTACTATTCGACAACTTGTAAAATCGATGCTCGTGAATCTTGCTAGTTTCGATCTAAAACGATGTATCCCGTTGTTTTGAGCCGGAATACAAATTTTTGCGCAGTTCTGAGAGAAAAAGTTTACACCTTTCTCTCGTTCTCTTCGACGACATGTAAAATCAATGCTCGTGAATCTTGCCAGTTTCGATCTAAAGCGATGTATCTCAATTATTTGAGCCAGAATACAAGTTTTCGCGCAGTTCTGAGAGAAAAAAATTACACCTTTCTCTCGTCTACTCTTCGGCGACTTGTTAAATCGATGCTCGTGAATCTTGCTAGTTTCGATCTAAAATGATGTATTCCGTTGTTTTGAGCCGGAATACAAGTTTTCGCGCAGTTCTGAGAGAAAAAGTTTACACCTATCTCTCGTCTACTCTTCGACGACTTGTAAAATCGATGCTCGTTAACTGTGCTAGTTTCGATCTAAAACGATGTATCCCGTTGTTTTGAGCCGGAATACAAGTTTTCGCACAGTTCTGAGAGAAAAAGTTTACACCTTTCTCTCGTCTACTCTTCGTCGACTTGTAAAATCGATGCTCGTTAATCTTGCTAGTTTCGATCTAAAACGATGTATCCCGTTGTTTTGAGCCGGAATACAAGTCTTCACGCAGTTCTGAGAGAAAACGTTTACACCTTTCTCTCGTCTACTCTTCGACAACTTGTAAAATCGATGCTCGTGAATCTTGCTAGTTTCGATCTAAAACGATGTATTCCGTTGTTTTGAGCCGGAATACAAATTTTTGCGCAGTTCTGAGAGAAAAAGTTTACACCTTTCTCTCGTTCTCTTCGACGACATGTAAAATCGAGGCTCGTGAATCTTGCTAGTTTCGATCTAAAGCGATGTATCTCAATTATTTGAGCCGGAATACAAGTTTTCGCGCAGTTCTGAGAGAAAAAGTTTACAGCTTTCTCTCGTCTACTCTTCGACGACTTGTTAAATCGATGCTCGTGAATTTTGCTACTTTCGATTTAAAACGATGTATCCCGTTGTTTTGAGCCGGAATACAAGTTTTCGCGCAGTTCTGAGAGAAAAAGTTTACACCTTTCTCTCGTCTACTCTTCGACGACTTTTAAATTTGATGCTCGTGAATTTTGCTAGTTTCGATCTAAAACGATGTATCCCGTTGTTTTGAGCTGGAATACAAGTTTTCGCGCAGTTCTGAGAGAAAAAGTTTACACCTTTCTCTCGTCTACTCTTCGACGACTTGTAAAATCGATGCTCGTTAATCTTGCTAGTTTCAATCTAAAACGATGTATTCCGTTCTTTTGAGCCGGAATACAAGTTCTCGCGCAGTTCTGAGAGAAAAATTTACACCTTTCTCTCGTCTATTCTGTGACGACTTGTAAAATCGATGCTCGTGAATCTTGATAGTTTCGATCTAAATCGATGTATCCCGTTGTTTTGAGCCGGAATACAAGTTTTCGCGCAGTTCTGAGAGAAAACGTTTACACCTTTCTCTCGTCTACTCTTCGACAACTTGTAAAATCGATGCTCGTTAATCTTGCTAGTTTCGATCTAAAACGATGTATTCCATTGTTTTGAGCCGGAATACAAGTTTTCGCGCAGTTCTGAGAGAAAAAGTTTACACCTTTTTCTCGTCTACTCTTCGACGACTTGTAAAATCGATGCTCGTGAATCTTGCTAGTTTCGATCTAAAACGATGTATCCCGTTGTTTTGAGCCGAAATACAAGTTTTCTCGCAGTCTCGAGAGAAAAAGTTTACACGTTTCTCTCGTCTACTCTTCGACGACTTGTGAAATCGATGCACGTGAATTTTGCTAGTTTCGATCTAAAACGATGTATCCCGTTGTTTTGAGCCGGAATACAAGTTTTCGCGCAGTTCTGAGAGAAAAAGTTTACACCTTTCTCTCGTCTACTCTTCGACGACTTGTAAAATTGATGCTCGCGAATTTTGCTTGTCTTGATCTAAAACGATGTATCCCGTTGTTTTGAGCCGCAATACAAGTTTTTGCGCAGTTCTGAGAGAAAAAGTTTACACCTTTCCCTCGTTCTCTTCTACGACATGTAAAATCGATGCTCGTGAATCTTGCTAGTTTTGATCTAAAACGATGTATCTCAATGATTTGAGCCGGAATACAAGTTTTCGCGCAGTTCTGAAAGAAAAAGTTTACACCTTTCTCTCGTGTACTCTTCGACGACTTGTAAAATCGATGCTCGTGAATATTGATAGTTTCGCTCTAAAACAATGAATCCCGTTGTTTTGAGCCGGAATACGAGTTTTCGCGCAGCTCTGAGAGAAAAAGTTTACACCTTTCTCTCGTCTACTCTTCGACGACTTGTAAAATCGATGCTCGTGAATCTTGATAGTTTCGCTCTAAAACAATGTATCCCGTTGTTTTGAGCCGGAATACAAGTCTTCACGCAGTTCTGAGAGAAAAAGTTTACACCTTTCTCTCGTTCTCTTCGACGACATGTAAAATCGATGCTCGTGAATCTTGATAGTTTCGATCTAAAGCGATGTATCTCAATTATTTGAGCCGGAATACAAGTTTCCGCGCAGTTCTGAGAGAAAAAGTTTACACCTTTCTCTCGTCTACTCTTCGACGACTTGTAAAATCGATGCTCGTTAATCTTGCTAGTTTCGATCTAAAACGATGTATTCCGTTGTTTTGAGCCGGAATACAAGTTTTCGCGCAGTTCTGAGAGAAAAAGTTTACACCTTTTTCTCGTCACCTCTTCTACGCTTTGTAAATTCGATGCTCGTGAATCTTGCTAGTTTCAATCTAAAACGATGTATCCCGTTGTTTTGAGCCGGAATACAAGTTTTCGCGCAGTTCTGAGAGAAAAAGATTACACCTTTCTCTCGCCTACTCTTCGACGACTTGTAAAATCGATGCTCGTGAATCTTGCTAGTTTCGATCTAAAACGATGTATTCCGTTCTTTTGAGCCGGAATACAAGTTTTCGCGCTGTTCTGAGAGAAAAATTTACACCTTTTTCTCGTCTACTCTTCGTCGCCTTGTAAAATCGATGCTCGTGAATCTTGATAGTTTCGCTCCAAAACGATGTATCCCGTTGTTTTGAGCCGGAATACAAGTCTTCACGCAGTTCTGAGAGAAAACGTTTACACCTTTCTCTCGTCTACTATTCTACAACTTGTAAAATCGATGCTCGTGAATCTTGCTAGTTTCGATCTAAAACGATGTATCCCGTTGTTTTGAGCCGGAATACAAATTTTTGCGCAGTTCTGAGAGAAAAAGTTTACACCTTTCTCTCGTTCTCTTCGACGACATGTAAAATCAATGCTCGTGAATCTTGCCAGTTTCGATCTAAAGCGATGTATCTCAATTATTTGAGCCAGAATACAAGTTTTCGCGCAGTTCTGAGAGAAAAAAATTACACCTTTCTCTCGTCTACTCTTCGGCGACTTGTTAAATCGATGCTCGTGAATCTTGCTAGTTTCGATCTAAAATGATGTATTCCGTTGTTTTGAGCCGGAATACAAGTTTTTGCGCAGTTCTGAGAGAAAAATTTACACCTTTCTCTCGTCTACTCTTCGTCGACTTGTAAAATCGATGCTCGTTAATCTTGCTAGTTTCGATCTAAAACGATGTCCCCCGTTGTTTTGAGCCGGAATACAAGTTTTCGCTCAGTTCTGAGAGAAAAAGTTTACACCTTTCTCTCGTCTACTCTTCGACGACTTGTAAAATCGATGCTCGTGAATCTTGATAGTTTCGCTCTAAAACAATGTATCCCTTTGTTTTGAGCCGGAATACAAGTTTTCGCGCAGTTCTGAGAGAAAAAGTTTACACCTATCTCTCGTCTACTCTTCGACGACTTGTAAAATCGATGCTCGTTAATTGTGCTAGTTTCGATCTAAAACGATGTATCCCGTTGTTTTGAGCCGGAATACAAGTTTTCGCGCAGTTCTGAGAGAAAAAGTTTACACCTTTCTCTCGTCTACTCTTCGTCGACTTGTAAAATCGATGCTCGTTAATCTTGCTAGTTTCGATCTAAAACGATGTATCCCGTTGTTTTGAGCCGGAATACAAGTCTTCACGCAGTTCTGAGAGAAAACGTTTACACCTTTCTCTCGTCTACTCTTCGACAACTTGTAAAATCGATGCTCGTGAATCTTGCTAGTTTCGATCTAAAACGATGTATCCCGTTGTTTTGAGCCGGAATACAAATTTTTGCGCAGTTCTGAGAGAAAAAGTTTACACCTTTCTCTCGTTCTCTTCGACGACTTGTAAAATCGATGCTCGTGAATCTTGCTAGTTTCGATCTAAACGATGTATCTCAATTATATGAGCCGGAATACAAGTTTTCGCGCAGTTCTGAGAGAAAAAGTTTACACCTTTCTCTCGTCTACTCTTCGACGACTTGTTAAATTGATGCTCGTGAATTTTGCTACTTTCGACCTAAAACAATGTATCCCGTTGTTTTGAGCCGGAATACAAGTTTTCGCGCAGTTCTGAGGGAAAAAGTTTACACCTTTCTCTCGTCTACTCTTCGACGACTTTTAAAATTGATGCTCGTGAATTTTGCTAGTTTCGATCTAAAACGATGTATCCCGTTGTTTTGAGCTGGAATACAAGTTTTCACGCAGTTCTGAGAGAAAAAGTTTACACCTTTCTCTCGTCTACTCTTCGACGACTTGTTAAATCGATGCTCGTGAATTTTGCTACTTTCGATCTAAAACGATGTATCCCGTTGTTTTGAGCCGGAATACTATTTTTTGCGCAGATCTGAGAGAAAAAGTTTACACCTTTCTCTCGTCTACTCTTCGACGACTTGTAAAATCGATGCTTGTGAATCTTGATACTTTCGATCTAAAACGATGTATCACGTTGTTTTGAGCCGGAATACAAGTTTTCGCGCAGTTCTGAGAGAAAAAGTTTACACCTTCTCTCGTCTACTCTTCGACGACTTGTAAAATCGATGCTCGTTAATCTTGCTAGTTTCGATCTAAAACGATGTATTCCGTTGTTTTGAGCCGGAATACAAGTTTTCGCGCAGTTCTGAGAGAAAAAGTTTACACCTTTTTCTCGTCACCTCTTCGACGACTTGTAAAATCGATGCTCGTAAATCTTGCTAGTTTCGATCTAAAACGATGTATCCCGTTGTTTTGAGCCGGAATACAAATTTTTGCGCAGTTCTGAGAGAAAAAGTTTACACCTTTCTCTCGTTCTCTTCGACGACATGTAAAATCAATGCTCGTGAATCTTGCTAGTTTCGATCTAAAGCGATGTATCTCAATTATTTGAGCCAGAATACAAGTTTTCGCGCAGTTCTGAGAGAAAAAGTTTACACCTTTCTCTCGTCTACTCCTCGGCGACTTGTTAAATCGATGCTCGTGAATCTTGCTAGTTTCGATCTAAAATGATGTATTCCGTTGTTTTGAGCCGGAATACAAGTTCTCGCGCAGTTCTGAGAGAAAAATTTACACCTTTCTCTCGTCTATTCTGTGACGACTTGTAAAATCGATGCTCGTGAATCTTGATAGTTTCGATCTAAATCGATGTATCCCGTTGTTTTGAGCCGGAATACAAGTTTTCGCGCAGTTCTGAGAGAAAACGTTTACACCTTTCTCTCGTCTACTCTTCGACAACTTGTAAAATCGATGCTCGTTAATCTTGCTAGTTTCGATCTAAAACGATGTATTCCATTGTTTTGAGCCGGAATACAAGTTTTCGCGCAGTTCTGAGAGAAAAAGTTTACACCTTTCTCTGGTCTACTCTTCGACGACTTGTAAAATTGATGCTCGCGAATTTTGCTTTTCTTGATCTAAAACGATGTATCCCGTTGTTTTGAGCCGCAATACAAGTTTTTGCGCAGTTCTGAGAGAAAAAGTTTACACCTTTCCCTCGTTCTCTTCTACGACATGTAAAATCGATGCTCGTGAATCTTGCTAGTTTTGATCTAAAACGATGTATCTCAATGATTTGAGCCGGAATACAAGTTTTCGCGCAGTTCTGAGAGAAAAAGTTTACACCTTTCTCTCGTGTACTCTTCGACGACTTGTAAAATCGATGCTCGTGAATATTGATAGTTTCGCTCTAAAACAATGAATCCGGTTGTTTTGAGCCGGAATACGAGTTTTCGCGCAGCTCTGAGAGAAAAAGTTTACACCTTTCTCTCGTCTACTCTTCGACGACTTGTAAAATCGATGCTCGTGAATCTTGATAGTTTCGCTCTAAAACAATGTATCCCGTTGTTTTGAGCCGGAATACAAGTCTTCACGCAGTTCTGAGAGAAAAAGTTTACACCTTTCTCTCGTTCTCTTCGACGACATGTAAAATCGATGCTCGTGAATCTTGATAGTTTCGATCTAAAGCGATGTATCTCAATTATTTGAGCCGGAATACAAGTTTCCGCGCAGTTCTGAGAGAAAAAGTTTACACCTTTCTCTCGTCTACTCTTCGACGACTTGTTAAATCGATGCTCGTGAATTTTGCTACTTTCGATCTAAAACGATGTATCCCGTTGTTTTGAGCCGGAATACAAGTTTTCGCGCAGTTCTGAGAGAAAAAGTTTACACCTTTCTCTCGTCTACTCTTCGACGACTTGTAAAATCGATGCTCGTTAATCTTGCTAGTTTCGATCTAAAACGATGTATTCCGTTGTTTTGAGCCGGAATACAAGTTTTCGCGCAGTTCTGAGAGAAAAAGTTTACACCTTTTTCTCGTCACCTCTTCTACGCTTTGTAAATTCGATGCTCGTGAATCTTGCTAGTTTTAATCTAAAACGATGTATCCCGTTGTTTTGAGCCGGAATACAAGTTTTCGCGCACTTCTGAGAGAAAAAGATTACACCTTTCTCTCGCCTACTCTTCGACGACTTGTAAAATCGATGCTCGTGAATCTTGCTAGTTTCGATCTAAAACGATGTATTCCGTTGTTTTGAGCCGGAATACAAGTTTTCGCGCTGTTCTGAGAGAAAAATTTACACCTTTCTCTCGTCTACTCTTCGTCGCCTTGTAAAATCGATGCTCGTGAATATTGATAGTTTCGCTCCAAAACGATGTATCCCGTTGTTTTGAGCCGGAATACAAGTCTTCACGCAGTTCTGAGAGAAAACGTTTACACCTTTCTCTCGTCTACTATTCGACAACTTGTAAAATCGATGCTCGTGAATCTTGCTAGTTTCGATCTGAAACGATGTATCCCGTTGTTTTGAGCCGGAATACAAATTTTTGCGCAGTTCTGAGAGAAAAAGTTTACACCTTTCTCTCGTTCTCTTCGACGACATGTAAAATCAATGCTCGTGAATCTTGCCAGTTTCGATCTAAAGCGATGTATCTCAATTATTTGAGCCAGAATACAAGTTTTCGCGCAGTTCTGAGAGAAAAAAATTACACCTTTCTCTCGTCTACTCTTCGGCGACTTGTTAAATCGATGCTCGTGAATCTTGCTAGTTTCGATCTAAAATGATGTATTCCGTTGTTTTGAGCCGGAATACAAGTTTTTGCGCAGTTCTGAGAGAAAAATTTACACCTTTCTCTCGTCTACTCTTCGTCGACTTGTAAAATTGATGCTCGTTAATCTTGCTAGTTTCGATCTAAAACGATGTCCCCCGTTGTTTTGAGCCGGAATACAAGTTTTCGCGCAGTTCTGAGAGAAAAAGTTTACACCTTTCTCTCGTCTACTCTTCGTCGACTTGTAAAATCGATGCTCGTTAATCTTGCTAGTTTCGATCTAAAACGATGTATCCCGTTGTTTTGAGCCGGAATACAAGTCTTCACGCAGTTCTGAGAGAAAACGTTTACACCTTTCTCTCGTCTACTCTTCGACAACTTGTAAAATCGATGCTCGTGAATCTTGCTAGTTTCGATCTAAAACGATGTATCCCGTTGTTTTGAGCCGGAATACAAATTTTTGCGCAGTTCTGAGAGAAAAAGTTTACACCTTTCTCTCGTCTACTCTTCGACGACTTGTAAAATCGATGCTCGTTAATCTTGCTAGTTTCAATCTAAAACGATGTATTCCGTTCTTTTGAGCCGGAATACAAGTTCTCGCGCAGTTCTGAGAGAAAAATTTACACCTTTCTCTCGTCTATTCTGTGACGACTTGTAAAATCGATGCTCGTGAATCTTGATAGTTTCGATCTAAATCGATGTATCCCGTTGTTTTGAGCCGGAATACAAGTTTTCGCGCAGTTCTGAGAGAAAACGTTTACACCTTTCTCTCGTCTACTCTTCGACAACTTGTAAAATCGATGCTCGTTAATCTTGCTAGTTTCGATCTAAAACGATGTATTCCATTGTTTTGAGCCGGAATACAAGTTTTCGCGCAGTTCTGAGAGAAAAAGTTTACACCTTTTTCTCGTCTACTCTTCGACGACTTGTAAAATCGATGCTCGTGAATCTTGCTAGTTTCGATCTAAAACGATGTATCCCGTTGTTTTGAGCCGAAATACAAGTTTTCTCGCAGTCCCGAGAGAAAAAGTTTACACGTTTCTCTCGTCTACTCTTCGACGACTTGTGAAATCGATGCACGTGAATTTTGCTAGTTTCGATCTAAAACGATGTATCCCGTTGTTTTGAGCCGGAATACAAGTTTTCGCGCAGTTCTGAGAGAAAAAGTTTACACCTTTCTCTCGTCTACTCTTCGACGACTTGTAAAATTGATGCTCGCGAATTTTGCTTGTCTTGATCTAAAACGATGTATCCCGTTGTTTTGAGCCGCAATACAAGTTTTTGCGCAGTTCTGAGAGAAAAAGTTTACACCTTTCCCTCGTTCTCTTCTACGACATGTAAAATCGATGCTCGTGAATCTTGCTAGTTTTGATCTAAAACGATGTATCTCAATGATTTGAGCCGGAATACAAGTTTTCGCGCAGTTCTGAGAGAAAAAGTTTACACCTTTCTCTCGTGTACTCTTCGACGACTTGTAAAATCGATGCTCGTGAATATTGATAGTTTCGCTCTAAAACAATGAATCCCGTTGTTTTGAGCCGGAATACGAGTTTTCGCGCAGCTCTGAGAGAAAAAGTTTACACCTTTCTCTCGTCTACTCTTCGACGACTTGTAAAATCGATGCTCGTGAATCTTGATAGTTTCGCTCTAAAACAATGTATCCCGTTGTTTTGAGCCGGAATACAAGTCTTCACGCAGTTCTGAGAGAAAAAGTTTACACCTTTCTCTCGTTCTCTTCGACGACATGTAAAATCGATGCTCGTGAATCTTGATAGTTTCGATCTAAAGCGATGTATCTCAATTATTTGAGCCGGAATACAAGTTTCCGCGCAGTTCTGAGAGAAAAAGTTTACACCTTTCTCTCGTCTACTCTTCGACGACTTGTTAAATCGATGCTCGTGAATTTTGCTACTTTCGATCTAAAACGATGTATCCCGTTGTTTTGAGCCGGAATACAAGTTTTCGCGCAGTTCTGAGAGAAAAAGTTTACACCTTTCTCTCGTCTACTCTTCGACGACTTGTTAAATCGATGCTCGTGAATTTTGCTACTTTCGATCTAAAACGATGTATCCCGTTGTTTTGAGCCGGAATACAAGTTTTCGCGCAGTTCTGAGAGAAAAAGTTTACACCTTTCTCTCGTCTACTCTTCGACGACTTGTAAAATCGATGCTCGTTAATCTTGCTAGTTTCGATCTAAAACAATGTATTCCGTTGTTTTGAGCCGGAATACAAGTTTTCGCGCAGTTCTGAGAGAAAAAGTTTACACCTTTTTCTCGTCACCTCTTCTACGCTTTGTAAATTCGATGCTCGTGAATCTTGCTAGTTTCAATCTAAAACGATGTATCCCGTTGTTTTGAGCCGGAATACAAGTTTTCGCGCACTTCTGAGAGAAAAAGATTACACCTTTCTCTCGCCTACTCTTCGACGACTTGTAAAATCGATGCTCGTGAATCTTGCTAGTTTCGATCTAAAACGATGTATTCCGTTGTTTTGAGCCGGAATACAAGTTTTCGCGCTGTTCTGAGAGAAAAATTTACACCTTTCTCTCGTCTACTCTTCGTCGCCTTGTAAAATCGATGCTCGTGAATATTGATAGTTTCGCTCCAAAACGATGTATCCCGTTGTTTTGAGCCGGAATACAAGTCTTCACGCAGTTCTGAGAGAAAACGTTTACACCTTTCTCTCGTCTACTATTCGACAACTTGTAAAATCGATGCTCGTGAATCTTGCTAGTTTCGATCTGAAACGATGTATCCCGTTGTTTTGAGCCGGAATACAAATTTTTGCGCAGTTCTGAGAGAAAAAGTTTACACCTTTCTCTCGTTCTCTTCGACGACATGTAAAATCAATGCTCGTGAATCTTGCCAGTTTCGATCTAAAGCGATGTATCTCAATTATTTGAGCCAGAATACAAGTTTTCGCGCAGTTCTGAGAGAAAAAAATTACACCTTTCTCTCGTCTACTCTTCGGCGACTTGTTAAATCGATGCTCGTGAATCTTGCCAGTTTCGATCTAAAATGATGTATTCCGTTGTTTTGAGCCGGAATACAAGTTTTTGCGCAGTTCTGAGAGAAAAATTTACACCTTTCTCTCGTCTACTCTTCGTCGACTTGTAAAATCGATGCTCGTTAATCTTGCTAGTTTCGATCTAAAACGATGTCCCCTGTTGTTTTGAGCCGGAATACAAGTTTTCTCGCAGTCCCGAGAGAAAAAGTTTACACGTTTCTCTCGTCTACTCTTCGACTTCTTGAACAAACAGCGCGAACAAAGACGAGCACAAAAGACAAGAAAGCGAACGACACGGCGCTGTGTCTTTTGTGCTCGTCTTTGTTCGCGCTGTTTGTTCAAGATGCTTAACCAACTAGCCCGCCAAAACGTGTTAATACTCTTCGACGACTTCTGAAATCGATGCACGTGAATTTTGCTAGTTTCGATCTAAAACGATGTATCCCGTTGTTTTGAGCCGGAATACAAGTTTTCGCGCAGTTCTGAGAGAAAAAGTTTACACCTTTCTCTGGTCTACTCTTCGACGACTTGTAAAATTGATGCTCGCGAATTTTGCTTTTCTTGATCTAAAACGATGTATCCCGTTGTTTTGAGCCGCAATACAAGTTTTTGCGCAGTTCTGAGAGAAAAAGTTTACACCTTTCCCTCGTTCTCTTCTACGACATGTAAAATCGATGCTCGTGAATCTTGCTAGTTTTGATCTAAAACGATGTATCTCAATGATTTGAGCCGGAATACAAGTTTTCGCGCAGTTCTGAGAGAAAAAGTTTACACCTTTCTCTCGTGTACTCTTCGACGACTTGTAAAATCGATGCTCGTGAATATTGATAGTTTCGCTCTAAAACAATGAATCCGGTTGTTTTGAGCCGGAATACGAGTTTTCGCGCAGCTCTGAGAGAAAAAGTTTACACCTTTCTCTCGTCTACTCTTCGACGACTTGTAAAATCGATGCTCGTGAATCTTGATAGTTTCGCTCTAAAACAATGTATCCCGTTGTTTTGAGCCGGAATACAAGTCTTCACGCAGTTCTGAGAGAAAAAGTTTACACCTTTCTCTCGTTCTCTTCGACGACATGTAAAATCGATGCTCGTGAATCTTGATAGTTTCGATCTAAAGCGATGTATCTCAATTATTTGAGCCGGAATACAAGTTTCCGCGCAGTTCTGAGAGAAAAAGTTTACACCTTTCTCTCGTCTACTCTTCGACGACTTGTTAAATCGATGCTCGTGAATTTTGCTACTTTCGATCTAAAACGATGTATCCCGTTGTTTTGAGCCGGAATACAAGTTTTCGCGCAGTTCTGAGAGAAAAAGTTTACACCTTTCTCTCGTCTACTCTTCGACGACTTGTAAAATCGATGCTCGTTAATCTTGCTAGTTTCGATCTAAAACGATGTATTCCGTTGTTTTGAGCCGGAATACAAGTTTTCGCGCAGTTCTGAGAGAAAAAGTTTACACCTTTTTCTCGTCACCTCTTCTACGCTTTGTAAATTCGATGCTCGTGAATCTTGCTAGTTTCAATCTAAAACGATGTATCCCGTTGTTTTGAGCCGGAATACAAGTTTTCGCGCACTTCTGAGAGAAAAAGATTACACCTTTCTCTCGCCTACTCTTCGACGACTTGTAAAATCGATGCTCGTGAATCTTGCTAGTTTCGATCTAAAACGATGTATTCCGTTGTTTTGAGCCGGAATACAAGTCTTCACGCAGTTCTGAGAGAAAAAGTTTACACCTTTCTCTCGTTCTCTTCGACGACATGTAAAATCGATGCTCGTGAATCTTGATAGTTTCGATCTAAAGCGATGTATCTCAATTATTTGAGCCGGAATACAAGTTTCCGCGCAGTTCTGAGAGAAAAAGTTTACACCTTTCTCTCGTCTACTCTTCGACGACTTGTTAAATCGATGCTCGTGAATTTTGCTACTTTCGATCTAAAACGATGTATCCCGTTGTTTTGAGCCGGAATACAAGTTTTCGCGCAGTTCTGAGAGAAAAAGTTTACACCTTTCTCTCGTCTACTCTTCGACGACTTGTTAAATCGATGCTCGTGAATTTTGCTACTTTCGATCTAAAACGATGTATCCCGTTGTTTTGAGCCGGAATACAAGTTTTCGCGCAGTTCTGAGAGAAAAAGTTTACACCTTTCTCTCGTCTACTCTTCGACGACTTGTAAAATCGATGCTCGTTAATCTTGCTAGTTTCGATCTAAAACAATGTATTCCGTTGTTTTGAGCCGGAATACAAGTTTTCGCGCAGTTCTGAGAGAAAAAGTTTACACCTTTTTCTCGTCACCTCTTCTACGCTTTGTAAATTCGATGCTCGTGAATCTTGCTAGTTTCAATCTAAAACGATGTATCCCGTTGTTTTGAGCCGGAATACAAGTTTTCGCGCACTTCTGAGAGAAAAAGATTACACCTTTCTCTCGCCTACTCTTCGACGACTTGTAAAATCGATGCTCGTGAATCTTGCTAGTTTCGATCTAAAACGATGTATTCCGTTGTTTTGAGCCGGAATACAAGTTTTCGCGCTGTTCTGAGAGAAAAATTTACACCTTTCTCTCGTCTACTCTTCGTCGCCTTGTAAAATCGATGCTCGTGAATATTGATAGTTTCGCTCCAAAACGATGTATCCCGTTGTTTTGAGCCGGAATACAAGTCTTCACGCAGTTCTGAGAGAAAACGTTTACACCTTTCTCTCGTCTACTATTCGACAACTTGTAAAATCGATGCTCGTGAATCTTGCTAGTTTCGATCTGAAACGATGTATCCCGTTGTTTTGAGCCGGAATACAAATTTTTGCGCAGTTCTGAGAGAAAAAGTTTACACCTTTCTCTCGTTCTCTTCGACGACATGTAAAATCAATGCTCGTGAATCTTGCCAGTTTCGATCTAAAGCGATGTATCTCAATTATTTGAGCCAGAATACAAGTTTTCGCGCAGTTCTGAGAGAAAAAAATTACACCTTTCTCTCGTCTACTCTTCGGCGACTTGTTAAATCGATGCTCGTGAATCTTGCCAGTTTCGATCTAAAATGATGTATTCCGTTGTTTTGAGCCGGAATACAAGTTTTTGCGCAGTTCTGAGAGAAAAATTTACACCTTTCTCTCGTCTACTCTTCGTCGACTTGTAAAATCGATGCTCGTTAATCTTGCTAGTTTCGATCTAAAACGATGTCCCCTGTTGTTTTGAGCCGGAATACAAGTTTTCTCGCAGTCCCGAGAGAAAAAGTTTACACGTTTCTCTCGTCTACTCTTCGACTTCTTGAACAAACAGCGCGAACAAAGACGAGCACAAAAGACAAGAAAGCGAACGACACGGCGCTGTGTCTTTTGTGCTCGTCTTTGTTCGCGCTGTTTGTTCAAGATGCTTAACCAACTAGCCCGCCAAAACGTGTTAATACTCTTCGACGACTTCTGAAATCGATGCACGTGAATTTTGCTAGTTTCGATCTAAAACGATGTATCCCGTTGTTTTGAGCCGGAATACAAGTTTTCGCGCAGTTCTGAGAGAAAAAGTTTACACCTTTCTCTGGTCTACTCTTCGACGACTTGTAAAATTGATGCTCGCGAATTTTGCTTTTCTTGATCTAAAACGATGTATCCCGTTGTTTTGAGCCGCAATACAAGTTTTTGCGCAGTTCTGAGAGAAAAAGTTTACACCTTTCCCTCGTTCTCTTCTACGACATGTAAAATCGATGCTCGTGAATCTTGCTAGTTTTGATCTAAAACGATGTATCTCAATGATTTGAGCCGGAATACAAGTTTTCGCGCAGTTCTGAGAGAAAAAGTTTACACCTTTCTCTCGTGTACTCTTCGACGACTTGTAAAATCGATGCTCGTGAATATTGATAGTTTCGCTCTAAAACAATGAATCCGGTTGTTTTGAGCCGGAATACGAGTTTTCGCGCAGCTCTGAGAGAAAAAGTTTACACCTTTCTCTCGTCTACTCTTCGACGACTTGTAAAATCGATGCTCGTGAATCTTGATAGTTTCGCTCTAAAACAATGTATCCCGTTGTTTTGAGCCGGAATACAAGTCTTCACGCAGTTCTGAGAGAAAACGTTTACACCTTTCTCTCGTCTACTATTCGACAACTTGTAAAATCGATGCTCGTGAATCTTGCTAGTTTCGATCTAAAACGATGTATCCCGTTGTTTTGAGCCGGAATACAAATTTTTGCGCAGTTCTGAGAGAAAAAGTTTACACCTTTCTCTCGTTCTCTTCGACGACATGTAAAATCAATGCTCGTGAATCTTGCCAGTTTCGATCTAAAGCGATGTATCTCAATTATTTGAGCCAGAATACAAGTTTTCGCGCAGTTCTGAGAGAAAAAAATTACACCTTTCTCTCGTCTACTCTTCGGCGACTTGTTAAATCGATGCTCGTGAATTTTGCTACTTTCGATCTAAAACGATGTATCCCGTTGTTTTGAGCCGGAATACAAGTTTTCGCGCAGTTCTGAGAGAAAAAGTTTACACCTTTCTCTCGTCTACTCTTCGACGACTTGTAAAATCGATGCTCGTTAATCTTGCTAGTTTCGATCTAAAACGATGTATTCCGTTGTTTTGAGCCGGAATACAAGTTTTCGCGCAGTTCTGAGAGAAAAAGTTTACACCTTTTTCTCGTCACCTCTTCTACGCTTTGTAAATTCGATGCTCGTGAATCTTGCTAGTTTCAATCTAAAACGATGTATCCCGTTGTTTTGAGCCGGAATACAAGTTTTCGCGCAGTTCTGAGAGAAAAAGATTACACCTTTCTCTCGCCTACTCTTCGACGACTTGTAAAATCGATGCTCGTGAATCTTGCTAGTTTCGATCTAAAACGATGTATTCCGTTGTTTTGAGCCGGAATACAAGTTTTCGCGCTGTTCTGAGAGAAAAATTTACACCTTTCTCTCGTCTACTCTTCGTCGCCTTGTAAAATCGATGCTCGTGAATCTTGATAGTTTCGCTCCAAAACGATGTATCCCGTTGTTTTGAGCCGGAATACAAGTCTTCACGCAGTTCTGAGAGAAAACGTTTACACCTTTCTCTCGTCTACTATTCGACAACTTGTAAAATCGATGCTCGTGAATCTTGCTAGTTTCGATCTAAAACGATGTATCCCGTTGTTTTGAGCCGGAATACAAATTTTTGCGCAGTTCTGAGAGAAAAAGTTTACACCTTTCTCTCGTTCTCTTCGACGACATGTAAAATCAATGCTCGTGAATCTTGCCATTTTCGATCTAAAGCGATGTATCTCAATTATTTGAGCCAGAATACAAGTTTTCGCGCAGTTCTGAGAGAAAAAAATTACACCTTTCTCTCGTCTACTCTTCGGCGACTTGTTAAATCGATGCTCGTGAATCTTGCTAGTTTCGATCTAAAATGATGTATTCCGTTGTTTTGAGCCGGAATACAAGTTTTCGCGCAGTTCTGAGAGAAAAAGTTTACACCTATCTCTCGTCTACTCTTCGACGACTTGTAAAATCGATGCTCGTTAACTGTGCTAGTTTCGATCTAAAACGATGTATCCCGTTGTTTTGAGCCGGAATACAAGTTTTCGCACAGTTCTGAGAGAAAAAGTTTACACCTTTCTCTCGTCTACTCTTCGTCGACTTGTAAAATCGATGCTCGTTAATCTTGCTAGTTTCGATCGAAAACGATGTATCCCGTTGTTTTGAGCCGGAATACAAGTCTTCACGCAGTTCTGAGAGAAAACGTTTACACCTTTCTCTCGTCTACTCTTCGACAACTTGTAAAATCGATGCTCGTGAATCTTGCTAGTTTCGATCTAAAACGATGTATTCCGTTGTTTTGAGCCGGAATACAAATTTTTGCGCAGTTCTGAGAGAAAAAGTTTACACCTTTCTCTCGTTCTCTTCGACGACATGTAAAATCGAGGCTCGTGAATCTTGCTAGTTTCGATCTAAAGCGATGTATCTCAATTATTTGAGCCGGAATACAAGTTTTCGCGCAGTTCTGAGAGAAAAAGTTTACAGCTTTCTCTCGTCTACTCTTCGACGACTTGTTAAATCGATGCTCGTGAATTTTGCTACTTTCGATTTAAAACGATGTATCCCGTTGTTTTGAGCCGGAATACAAGTTTTCGCGCAGTTCTGAGAGAAAAAGTTTACACCTTTCTCTCGTCTACTCTTCGACGACTTTTAAATTTGATGCTCGTGAATTTTGCTAGTTTCGATCTAAAACGATGTATCCCGTTGTTTTGAGCTGGAATACAAGTTTTCGCGCAGTTCTGAGAGAAAAAGTTTACACCTTTCTCTCGTCTACTCTTCGACGACTTGTAAAATCGATGCTCGTTAATCTTGCTAGTTTCAATCTAAAACGATGTATTCCGTTCTTTTGAGCCGGAATACAAGTCTTCACGCAGTTCTGAGAGAAAAAGTTTACACCTTTCTCTCGTTCTCTTCGACGACATGTAAAATCGATGCTCGTGAATCTTGATAGTTTCGATCTAAAGCGATGTATCTCAATTATTTGAGCCGGAATACAAGTTTCCGCGCAGTTCTGAGAGAAAAAGTTTACACCTTTCTCTCGTCTACTCTTCGACGACTTGTTAAATCGATGCTCGTGAATTTTGCTACTTTCGATCTAAAACGATGTATCCCGTTGTTTTGAGCCGGAATACAAGTTTTCGCGCAGTTCTGAGAGAAAAAGTTTACACCTTTCTCTCGTCTACTCTTCGACGACTTGTAAAATCGATGCTCGTTAATCTTGCTAGTTTCGATCTAAAACGATGTATTCCGTTGTTTTGAGCCGGAATACAAGTTTTCGCGCAGTTCTGAGAGAAAAAGTTTACACCTTTTTCTCGTCACCTCTTCTACGCTTTGTAAATTCGATGCTCGTGAATCTTGCTAGTTTCAATCTAAAACGATGTATCCCGTTGTTTTGAGCCGGAATACAAGTTTTCGCGCAGTTCTGAGAGAAAAAGATTACACCTTTCTCTCGCCTACTCTTCGACGACTTGTAAAATCGATGCTCGTGAATCTTGCTAGTTTCGATCTAAAACGATGTATTCCGTTGTTTTGAGCCGGAATACAAGTTTTCGCGCTGTTCTGAGAGAAAAATTTACACCTTTCTCTCGTCTACTCTTCGTCGCCTTGTAAAATCGATGCTCGTGAATCTTGATAGTTTCGCTCCAAAACGATGTATCCCGTTGTTTTGAGCCGGAATACAAGTCTTCACGCAGTTCTGAGAGAAAACGTTTGCACCTTTCTCTCGTCTACTATTCGACAACTTGTAAAATCGATGCTCGTGAATCTTGCTAGTTTCGATCTAAAACGATGTATCCCGTTGTTTTGAGCCGGAATACAAATTTTTGCGCAGTTCTGAGAGAAAAAGTTTACACCTTTCTCTCGTTCTCTTCGACGACATGTAAAATCAATGCTCGTGAATCTTGCCAGTTTCGATCTAAAGCGATGTATCTCAATTATTTGAGCCAGAATACAAGTTTTCGCGCAGTTCTGAGAGAAAAAAATTACACCTTTCTCTCGTCTACTCTTCGGCGACTTGTTAAATCGATGCTCGTGAATCTTGCTAGTTTCGATCTAAAATGATGTATTCCGTTGTTTTGAGCCGGAATACAAGTTTTCGCGCAGTTCTGAGAGAAAAAGTTTACACCTATCTCTCGTCTACTCTTCGACGACTTGTAAAATCGATGCTCGTTAACTGTGCTAGTTTCGATCTAAAACGATGTATCCCGTTGTTTTGAGCCGGAATACAAGTTTTCGCACAGTTCTGAGAGAAAAAGTTTACACCTTTCTCTCGTCTACTCTTCGTCGACTTGTAAAATCGATGCTCGTTAATCTTGCTAGTTTCGATCTAAAACGATGTATCCCGTTGTTTTGAGCCGGAATACAAGTCTTCACGCAGTTCTGAGAGAAAACGTTTACACCTTTCTCTCGTCTACTCTTCGACAACTTGTAAAATCGATGCTCGTGAATCTTGCTAGTTTCGATCTAAAACGATGTATTCCGTTGTTTTGAGCCGGAATACAAATTTTTGCGCAGTTCTGAGAGAAAAAGTTTACACCTTTCTCTCGTTCTCTTCGACGACATGTAAAATCGAGGCTCGTGAATCTTGCTAGTTTCGATCTAAAGCGATGTATCTCAATTATTTGAGCCGGAATACAAGTTTTCGCGCAGTTCTGAGAGAAAAAGTTTACAGCTTTCTCTCGTCTACTCTTCGACGACTTGTTAAATCGATGCTCGTGAATTTTGCTACTTTCGATTTAAAACGATGTATCCCGTTGTTTTGAGCCGGAATACAAGTTTTCGCGCAGTTCTGAGAGAAAAAGTTTACACCTTTCTCTCGTCTACTCTTCGACGACTTTTAAATTTGATGCTCGTGAATATTTCTAGTTTCGATCTAAAACGATGTATCCCGTTGTTTTGAGCTGGAATACAAGTTTTCGCGCAGTTCTGAGAGAAAAAGTTTACACCTTTCTCTCGTCTACTCTTCGACGACTTGTAAAATCGATGCTCGTTAATCTTGCTAGTTTCAATCTAAAACGATGTATTCCGTTCTTTTGAGCCGGAATACAAGTTCTCGCGCAGTTCTGAGAGAAAAATTTACACCTTTCTCTCGTCTATTCTGTGACGACTTGTAAAATCGATGCTCGTGAATCTTGATAGTTTCGATCTAAATCGATGTATCCCGTTGTTTTGAGCCGGAATACAAGTTTTCGCGCAGTTCTGAGAGAAAAAGTTTACACCTTTCTCTCGTCTACTCTTCGACGACTTGTAAAATCGATGCTCGTTAATCTTGCTAGTTTCGATCTAAAACGATGTATTCCGTTGTTTTGAGCCGGAATACAAGTTTTCGCGCAGTTCTGAGAGAAAAAGTTTACACCTTTTTCTCGTCACCTCTTCTACGCTTTGTAAATTCGATGCTCGTGAATCTTGCTAGTTTCAATCTAAAACGATGTATCCCGTTGTTTTGAGCCGGAATACAAGTTTTCGCGCAGTTCTGAGAGAAAAAGATTACACCTTTCTCTCGCCTACTCTTCGACGACTTGTAAAATCGATGCTCGTGAATCTTGCTAGTTTCGATCTAAAACGATGTATTCCGTTGTTTTGAGCCGGAATACAAGTTTTCGCGCTGTTCTGAGAGAAAAATTTACACCTTTCTCTCGTCTACTCTTCGTCGCCTTGTAAAATCGATGCTCGTGAATCTTGATAGTTTCGCTCCAAAACGATGTATCCCGTTGTTTTGAGCCGGAATACAAGTCTTCACGCAGTTCTGAGAGAAAACGTTTGCACCTTTCTCTCGTCTACTATTCGACAACTTGTAAAATCGATGCTCGTGAATCTTGCTAGTTTCGATCTAAAACGATGTATCCCGTTGTTTTGAGCCGGAATACAAATTTTTGCGCAGTTCTGAGAGAAAAAGTTTACACCTTTCTCTCGTTCTCTTCGACGACATGTAAAATCAATGCTCGTGAATCTTGCCAGTTTCGATCTAAAGCGATGTATCTCAATTATTTGAGCCAGAATACAAGTTTTCGCGCAGTTCTGAGAGAAAAAAATTACACCTTTCTCTCGTCTACTCTTCGGCGACTTGTTAAATCGATGCTCGTGAATCTTGCTAGTTTCGATCTAAAATGATGTATTCCGTTGTTTTGAGCCGGAATACAAGTTTTCGCGCAGTTCTGAGAGAAAAAGTTTACACCTATCTCTCGTCTACTCTTCGACGACTTGTAAAATCGATGCTCGTTAACTGTGCTAGTTTCGATCTAAAACGATGTATCCCGTTGTTTTGAGCCGGAATACAAGTTTTCGCACAGTTCTGAGAGAAAAAGTTTACACCTTTCTCTCGTCTACTCTTCGTCGACTTGTAAAATCGATGCTCGTTAATCTTGCTAGTTTCGATCTAAAACGATGTATCCCGTTGTTTTGAGCCGGAATACAAGTCTTCACGCAGTTCTGAGAGAAAACGTTTACACCTTTCTCTCGTCTACTCTTCGACAACTTGTAAAATCGATGCTCGTGAATCTTGCTAGTTTCGATCTAAAACGATGTATTCCGTTGTTTTGAGCCGGAATACAAATTTTTGCGCAGTTCTGAGAGAAAAAGTTTACACCTTTCTCTCGTTCTCTTCGACGACATGTAAAATCGAGGCTCGTGAATCTTGCTAGTTTCGATCTAAAGCGATGTATCTCAATTATTTGAGCCGGAATACAAGTTTTCGCGCAGTTCTGAGAGAAAAAGTTTACAGCTTTCTCTCGTCTACTCTTCGACGACTTGTTAAATCGATGCTCGTGAATTTTGCTACTTTCGATTTAAAACGATGTATCCCGTTGTTTTGAGCCGGAATACAAGTTTTCGCGCAGTTCTGAGAGAAAAAGTTTACACCTTTCTCTCGTCTACTCTTCGACGACTTGTAAAATCGATGCTCGTTAATCTTGCTAGTTTCAATCTAAAACGATGTATTCCGTTCTTTTGAGCCGGAATACAAGTTCTCGCGCAGTTCTGAGAGAAAAATTTACACCTTTCTCTCGTCTATTCTGTGACGACTTGTAAAATCGATGCTCGTGAATCTTGATAGTTTCGATCTAAATCGATGTATCCCGTTGTTTTGAGCCGGAATACAAGTTTTCGCGCAGTTCTGAGAGAAAACGTTTACACCTTTCTCTCGTCTACTCTTCGACAACTTGTAAAATCGATGCTCGTTAATCTTGCTAGTTTCGATCTAAAACGATGTATTCCATTGTTTTGAGCCGGAATACAAGTTTTCGCGCAGTTCTGAGAGAAAAAGTTTACACCTTTTTCTCGTCTACTCTTCGACGACTTGTAAAATCGATGCTCGTGAATCTTGCTAGTTTCGATCTAAAACGATGTATCCCGTTGTTTTGAGCCGAAATACAAGTTTTCTCGCAGTCTCGAGAGAAAAAGTTTACACGTTTCTCTCGTCTACTCTTCGACGACTTGTGAAATCGATGCACGTGAATTTTGCTAGTTTCGATCTAAAACGATGTATCCCGTTGTTTTGAGCCGGAATACAAGTTTTCGCGCAGTTCTGAGAGAAAAAGTTTACACCTTTCTCTCGTCTACTCTTCGACGACTTGTAAAATTGATGCTCGCGAATTTTGCTTGTCTTGATCTAAAACGATGTATCCCGTTGTTTTGAGCCGCAATACAAGTTTTTGCGCAGTTCTGAGAGAAAAAGTTTACACCTTTCCCTCGTTCTCTTCTACGACATGTAAAATCGATGCTCGTGAATCTTGCTAGTTTTGATCTAAAACGATGTATCTCAATGATTTGAGCCGGAATACAAGTTTTCGCGCAGTTCTGAAAGAAAAAGTTTACACCTTTCTCTCGTGTACTCTTCGACGACTTGTAAAATCGATGCTCGTGAATATTGATAGTTTCGCTCTAAAACAATGAATCCCGTTGTTTTGAGCCGGAATACGAGTTTTCGCGCAGCTCTGAGAGAAAAAGTTTACACCTTTCTCTCGTCTACTCTTCGACGACTTGTAAAATCGATGCTCGTGAATCTTGATAGTTTCGCTCTAAAACAATGTATCCCGTTGTTTTGAGCCGGAATACAAGTCTTCACGCAGTTCTGAGAGAAAAAGTTTACACCTTTCTCTCGTTCTCTTCGACGACATGTAAAATCGATGCTCGTGAATCTTGATAGTTTCGATCTAAAGCGATGTATCTCAATTATTTGAGCCGGAATACAAGTTTCCGCGCAGTTCTGAGAGAAAAAGTTTACACCTTTCTCTCGTCTACTCTTCGACGACTTGTAAAATCGATGCTCGTTAATCTTGCTAGTTTCGATCTAAAACGATGTATTCCGTTGTTTTGAGCCGGAATACAAGTTTTCGCGCAGTTCTGAGAGAAAAAGTTTACACCTTTTTCTCGTCACCTCTTCTACGCTTTGTAAATTCGATGCTCGTGAATCTTGCTAGTTTCAATCTAAAACGATGTATCCCGTTGTTTTGAGCCGGAATACAAGTTTTCGCGCAGTTCTGAGAGAAAAAGATTACACCTTTCTCTCGCCTACTCTTCGACGACTTGTAAAATCGATGCTCGTGAATCTTGCTAGTTTCGATCTAAAACGATGTATTCCGTTCTTTTGAGCCGGAATACAAGTTTTCGCGCTGTTCTGAGAGAAAAATTTACACCTTTTTCTCGTCTACTCTTCGTCGCCTTGTAAAATCGATGCTCGTGAATCTTGATAGTTTCGCTCCAAAACGATGTATCCCGTTGTTTTGAGCCGGAATACAAGTCTTCACGCAGTTCTGAGAGAAAACGTTTACACCTTTCTCTCGTCTACTATTCTACAACTTGTAAAATCGATGCTCGTGAATCTTGCTAGTTTCGATCTAAAACGATGTATCCCGTTGTTTTGAGCCGGAATACAAATTTTTGCGCAGTTCTGAGAGAAAAAGTTTACACCTTTCTCTCGTTCTCTTCGACGACATGTAAAATCAATGCTCGTGAATCTTGCCAGTTTCGATCTAAAGCGATGTATCTCAATTATTTGAGCCAGAATACAAGTTTTCGCGCAGTTCTGAGAGAAAAAAATTACACCTTTCTCTCGTCTACTCTTCGGCGACTTGTTAAATCGATGCTCGTGAATCTTGCTAGTTTCGATCTAAAATGATGTATTCCGTTGTTTTGAGCCGGAATACAAGTTTTTGCGCAGTTCTGAGAGAAAAATTTACACCTTTCTCTCGTCTACTCTTCGTCGACTTGTAAAATCGATGCTCGTTAATCTTGCTAGTTTCGATCTAAAACGATGTCCCCCGTTGTTTTGAGCCGGAATACAAGTTTTCGCTCAGTTCTGAGAGAAAAAGTTTACACCTTTCTCTCGTCTACTCTTCGACGACTTGTAAAATCGATGCTCGTGAATCTTGATAGTTTCGCTCTAAAACAATGTATCCCTTTGTTTTGAGCCGGAATACAAGTTTTCGCGCAGTTCTGAGAGAAAAAGTTTACACCTATCTCTCGTCTACTCTTCGACGACTTGTAAAATCGATGCTCGTTAATTGTGCTAGTTTCGATCTAAAACGATGTATCCCGTTGTTTTGAGCCGGAATACAAGTTTTCGCGCAGTTCTGAGAGAAAAAGTTTACACCTTTCTCTCGTCTACTCTTCGTCGACTTGTAAAATCGATGCTCGTTAATCTTGCTAGTTTCGATCTAAAACGATGTATCCCGTTGTTTTGAGCCGGAATACAAGTCTTCACGCAGTTCTGAGAGAAAACGTTTACACCTTTCTCTCGTCTACTCTTCGACAACTTGTAAAATCGATGCTCGTGAATCTTGCTAGTTTCGATCTAAAACGATGTATCCCGTTGTTTTGAGCCGGAATACAAATTTTTGCGCAGTTCTGAGAGAAAAAGTTTACACCTTTCTCTCGTTCTCTTCGACGACTTGTAAAATCGATGCTCGTGAATCTTGCTAGTTTCGATCTAAACGATGTATCTCAATTATATGAGCCGGAATACAAGTTTTCGCGCAGTTCTGAGAGAAAAAGTTTACACCTTTCTCTCGTCTACTCTTCGACGACTTGTTAAATTGATGCTCGTGAATTTTGCTACTTTCGACCTAAAACAATGTATCCCGTTGTTTTGAGCCGGAATACAAGTTTTCGCGCAGTTCTGAGGGAAAAAGTTTACACCTTTCTCTCGTCTACTCTTCGACGACTTTTAAAATTGATGCTCGTGAATTTTGCTAGTTTCGATCTAAAACGATGTATCCCGTTGTTTTGAGCTGGAATACAAGTTTTCACGCAGTTCTGAGAGAAAAAGTTTACACCTTTCTCTCGTCTACTCTTCGACGACTTGTTAAATCGATGCTCGTGAATTTTGCTACTTTCGATCTAAAACGATGTATCCCGTTGTTTTGAGCCGGAATACTATTTTTTGCGCAGATCTGAGAGAAAAAGTTTACACCTTTCTCTCGTCTACTCTTCGACGACTTGTAAAATCGATGCTTGTGAATCTTGATACTTTCGATCTAAAACGATGTATCACGTTGTTTTGAGCCGGAATACAAGTTTTCGCGCAGTTCTGAGAGAAAAAGTTTACACCTTCTCTCGTCTACTCTTCGACGACTTGTAAAATCGATGCTCGTTAATCTTGCTAGTTTCGATCTAAAACGATGTATTCCGTTGTTTTGAGCCGGAATACAAGTTTTCGCGCAGTTCTGAGAGAAAAAGTTTACACCTTTTTCTCGTCACCTCTTCGACGACTTGTAAAATCGATGCTCGTAAATCTTGCTAGTTTCGATCTAAAACGATGTATCCCGTTGTTTTGAGCCGGAATACAAATTTTTGCGCAGTTCTGAGAGAAAAAGTTTACACCTTTCTCTCGTTCTCTTCGACGACATGTAAAATCAATGCTCGTGAATCTTGCTAGTTTCGATCTAAAGCGATGTATCTCAATTATTTGAGCCAGAATACAAGTTTTCGCGCAGTTCTGAGAGAAAAAGTTTACACCTTTCTCTCGTCTACTCCTCGGCGACTTGTTAAATCGATGCTCGTGAATCTTGCTAGTTTCGATCTAAAATGATGTATTCCGTTGTTTTGAGCCGGAATACAAGTTCTCGCGCAGTTCTGAGAGAAAAATTTACACCTTTCTCTCGTCTATTCTGTGACGACTTGTAAAATCGATGCTCGTGAATCTTGATAGTTTCGATCTAAATCGATGTATCCCGTTGTTTTGAGCCGGAATACAAGTTTTCGCGCAGTTCTGAGAGAAAACGTTTACACCTTTCTCTCGTCTACTCTTCGACAACTTGTAAAATCGATGCTCGTTAATCTTGCTAGTTTCGATCTAAAACGATGTATTCCATTGTTTTGAGCCGGAATACAAGTTTTCGCGCAGTTCTGAGAGAAAAAGTTTACACCTTTCTCTGGTCTACTCTTCGACGACTTGTAAAATTGATGCTCGCGAATTTTGCTTTTCTTGATCTAAAACGATGTATCCCGTTGTTTTGAGCCGCAATACAAGTTTTTGCGCAGTTCTGAGAGAAAAAGTTTACACCTTTCCCTCGTTCTCTTCTACGACATGTAAAATCGATGCTCGTGAATCTTGCTAGTTTTGATCTAAAACGATGTATCTCAATGATTTGAGCCGGAATACAAGTTTTCGCGCAGTTCTGAGAGAAAAAGTTTACACCTTTCTCTCGTGTACTCTTCGACGACTTGTAAAATCGATGCTCGTGAATATTGATAGTTTCGCTCTAAAACAATGAATCCGGTTGTTTTGAGCCGGAATACGAGTTTTCGCGCAGCTCTGAGAGAAAAAGTTTACACCTTTCTCTCGTCTACTCTTCGACGACTTGTAAAATCGATGCTCGTGAATCTTGATAGTTTCGCTCTAAAACAATGTATCCCGTTGTTTTGAGCCGGAATACAAGTCTTCACGCAGTTCTGAGAGAAAAAGTTTACACCTTTCTCTCGTTCTCTTCGACGACATGTAAAATCGATGCTCGTGAATCTTGATAGTTTCGATCTAAAGCGATGTATCTCAATTATTTGAGCCGGAATACAAGTTTCCGCGCAGTTCTGAGAGAAAAAGTTTACACCTTTCTCTCGTCTACTCTTCGACGACTTGTTAAATCGATGCTCGTGAATTTTGCTACTTTCGATCTAAAACGATGTATCCCGTTGTTTTGAGCAGGAATACAAGTTTTCGCGCAGTTCTGAGAGAAAAAGTTTACACCTTTCTCTCGTCTACTCTTCGACGACTTGTAAAATCGATGCTCGTTAATCTTGCTAGTTTCGATCTAAAACGATGTATTCCGTTGTTTTGAGCCGGAATACAAGTTTTCGCGCAGTTCTGAGAGAAAAAGTTTACACCTTTTTCTCGTCACCTCTTCTACGCTTTGTAAATTCGATGCTCGTGAATCTTGCTAGTTTTAATCTAAAACGATGTATCCCGTTGTTTTGAGCCGGAATACAAGTTTTCGCGCACTTCTGAGAGAAAAAGATTACACCTTTCTCTCGCCTACTCTTCGACGACTTGTAAAATCGATGCTCGTGAATCTTGCTAGTTTCGATCTAAAACGATGTATTCCGTTGTTTTGAGCCGGAATACAAGTTTTCGCGCTGTTCTGAGAGAAAAATTTACACCTTTCTCTCGTCTACTCTTCGTCGCCTTGTAAAATCGATGCTCGTGAATATTGATAGTTTCGCTCCAAAACGATGTATCCCGTTGTTTTGAGCCGGAATACAAGTCTTCACGCAGTTCTGAGAGAAAACGTTTACACCTTTCTCTCGTCTACTATTCGACAACTTGTAAAATCGATGCTCGTGAATCTTGCTAGTTTCGATCTGAAACGATGTATCCCGTTGTTTTGAGCCGGAATACAAATTTTTGCGCAGTTCTGAGAGAAAAAGTTTACACCTTTCTCTCGTTCTCTTCGACGACATGTAAAATCAATGCTCGTGAATCTTGCCAGTTTCGATCTAAAGCGATGTATCTCAATTATTTGAGCCAGAATACAAGTTTTCGCGCAGTTCTGAGAGAAAAAAATTACACCTTTCTCTCGTCTACTCTTCGGCGACTTGTTAAATCGATGCTCGTGAATCTTGCTAGTTTCGATCTAAAATGATGTATTCCGTTGTTTTGAGCCGGAATACAAGTTTTTGCGCAGTTCTGAGAGAAAAATTTACACCTTTCTCTCGTCTACTCTTCGTCGACTTGTAAAATTGATGCTCGTTAATCTTGCTAGTTTCGATCTAAAACGATGTCCCCCGTTGTTTTGAGCCGGAATACAAGTTTTCGCGCAGTTCTGAGAGAAAAAGTTTACACCTTTCTCTCGTCTACTCTTCGTCGACTTGTAAAATCGATGCTCGTTAATCTTGCTAGTTTCGATCTAAAACGATGTATCCCGTTGTTTTGAGCCGGAATACAAGTCTTCACGCAGTTCTGAGAGAAAACGTTTACACCTTTCTCTCGTCTACTCTTCGACAACTTGTAAAATCGATGCTCGTGAATCTTGCTAGTTTCGATCTAAAACGATGTATCCCGTTGTTTTGAGCCGGAATACAAATTTTTGCGCAGTTCTGAGAGAAAAAGTTTACACCTTTCTCTCGTCTACTCTTCGACGACTTGTAAAATCGATGCTCGTTAATCTTGCTAGTTTCAATCTAAAACGATGTATTCCGTTCTTTTGAGCCGGAATACAAGTTCTCGCGCAGTTCTGAGAGAAAAATTTACACCTTTCTCTCGTCTATTCTGTGACGACTTGTAAAATCGATGCTCGTGAATCTTGATAGTTTCGATCTAAATCGATGTATCCCGTTGTTTTGAGCCGGAATACAAGTTTTCGCGCAGTTCTGAGAGAAAACGTTTACACCTTTCTCTCGTCTACTCTTCGACAACTTGTAAAATCGATGCTCGTTAATCTTGCTAGTTTCGATCTAAAACGATGTATTCCATTGTTTTGAGCCGGAATACAAGTTTTCGCGCAGTTCTGAGAGAAAAAGTTTACACCTTTTTCTCGTCTACTCTTCGACGACTTGTAAAATCGATGCTCGTGAATCTTGCTAGTTTCGATCTAAAACGATGTATCCCGTTGTTTTGAGCCGAAATACAAGTTTTCTCGCAGTCCCGAGAGAAAAAGTTTACACGTTTCTCTCGTCTACTCTTCGACGACTTGTGAAATCGATGCACGTGAATTTTGCTAGTTTCGATCTAAAACGATGTATCCCGTTGTTTTGAGCCGGAATACAAGTTTTCGCGCAGTTCTGAGAGAAAAAGTTTACACCTTTCTCTCGTCTACTCTTCGACGACTTGTAAAATTGATGCTCGCGAATTTTGCTTGTCTTGATCTAAAACGATGTATCCCGTTGTTTTGAGCCGCAATACAAGTTTTTGCGCAGTTCTGAGAGAAAAAGTTTACACCTTTCCCTCGTTCTCTTCTACGACATGTAAAATCGATGCTCGTGAATCTTGCTAGTTTTGATCTAAAACGATGTATCTCAATGATTTGAGCCGGAATACAAGTTTTCGCGCAGTTCTGAGAGAAAAAGTTTACACCTTTCTCTCGTGTACTCTTCGACGACTTGTAAAATCGATGCTCGTGAATATTGATAGTTTCGCTCTAAAACAATGAATCCCGTTGTTTTGAGCCGGAATACGAGTTTTCGCGCAGCTCTGAGAGAAAAAGTTTACACCTTTCTCTCGTCTACTCTTCGACGACTTGTAAAATCGATGCTCGTGAATCTTGATAGTTTCGCTCTAAAACAATGTATCCCGTTGTTTTGAGCCGGAATACAAGTCTTCACGCAGTTCTGAGAGAAAAAGTTTACACCTTTCTCTCGTTCTCTTCGACGACATGTAAAATCGATGCTCGTGAATCTTGATAGTTTCGATCTAAAGCGATGTATCTCAATTATTTGAGCCGGAATACAAGTTTCCGCGCAGTTCTGAGAGAAAAAGTTTACACCTTTCTCTCGTCTACTCTTCGACGACTTGTTAAATCGATGCTCGTGAATTTTGCTACTTTCGATCTAAAACGATGTATCCCGTTGTTTTGAGCCGGAATACAAGTTTTCGCGCAGTTCTGAGAGAAAAAGTTTACACCTTTCTCTCGTCTACTCTTCGACGACTTGTTAAATCGATGCTCGTGAATTTTGCTACTTTCGATCTAAAACGATGTATCCCGTTGTTTTGAGCCGGAATACAAGTTTTCGCGCAGTTCTGAGAGAAAAAGTTTACACCTTTCTCTCGTCTACTCTTCGACGACTTGTAAAATCGATGCTCGTTAATCTTGCTAGTTTCGATCTAAAACAATGTATTCCGTTGTTTTGAGCCGGAATACAAGTTTTCGCGCAGTTCTGAGAGAAAAAGTTTACACCTTTTTCTCGTCACCTCTTCTACGCTTTGTAAATTCGATGCTCGTGAATCTTGCTAGTTTCAATCTAAAACGATGTATCCCGTTGTTTTGAGCCGGAATACAAGTTTTCGCGCACTTCTGAGAGAAAAAGATTACACCTTTCTCTCGCCTACTCTTCGACGACTTGTAAAATCGATGCTCGTGAATCTTGCTAGTTTCGATCTAAAACGATGTATTCCGTTGTTTTGAGCCGGAATACAAGTTTTCGCGCTGTTCTGAGAGAAAAATTTACACCTTTCTCTCGTCTACTCTTCGTCGCCTTGTAAAATCGATGCTCGTGAATATTGATAGTTTCGCTCCAAAACGATGTATCCCGTTGTTTTGAGCCGGAATACAAGTCTTCACGCAGTTCTGAGAGAAAACGTTTACACCTTTCTCTCGTCTACTATTCGACAACTTGTAAAATCGATGCTCGTGAATCTTGCTAGTTTCGATCTGAAACGATGTATCCCGTTGTTTTGAGCCGGAATACAAATTTTTGCGCAGTTCTGAGAGAAAAAGTTTACACCTTTCTCTCGTTCTCTTCGACGACATGTAAAATCAATGCTCGTGAATCTTGCCAGTTTCGATCTAAAGCGATGTATCTCAATTATTTGAGCCAGAATACAAGTTTTCGCGCAGTTCTGAGAGAAAAAAATTACACCTTTCTCTCGTCTACTCTTCGGCGACTTGTTAAATCGATGCTCGTGAATCTTGCCAGTTTCGATCTAAAATGATGTATTCCGTTGTTTTGAGCCGGAATACAAGTTTTTGCGCAGTTCTGAGAGAAAAATTTACACCTTTCTCTCGTCTACTCTTCGTCGACTTGTAAAATCGATGCTCGTTAATCTTGCTAGTTTCGATCTAAAACGATGTCCCCTGTTGTTTTGAGCCGGAATACAAGTTTTCTCGCAGTCCCGAGAGAAAAAGTTTACACGTTTCTCTCGTCTACTCTTCGACTTCTTGAACAAACAGCGCGAACAAAGACGAGCACAAAAGACAAGAAAGCGAACGACACGGCGCTGTGTCTTTTGTGCTCGTCTTTGTTCGCGCTGTTTGTTCAAGATGCTTAACCAACTAGCCCGCCAAAACGTGTTAATACTCTTCGACGACTTCTGAAATCGATGCACGTGAATTTTGCTAGTTTCGATCTAAAACGATGTATTCCGTTGTTTTGAGCCGGAATACAAGTTTTTGCGCAGTTCTGAGAGAAAAATTTACACCTTTCTCTCGTCTACTCTTCGTCGACTTGTAAAATCGATGCTCGTTAATCTTGCTAGTTTCGATCTAAAACGATGTCCCCTGTTGTTTTGAGCCGGAATACAAGTTTTCTCGCAGTCCCGAGAGAAAAAGTTTACACGTTTCTCTCGTCTACTCTTCGACTTCTTGAACAAACAGCGCGAACAAAGACGAGCACAAAAGACAAGAAAGCGAACGACACGGCGCTGTGTCTTTTGTGCTCGTCTTTGTTCGCGCTGTTTGTTCAAGATGCTTAACCAACTAGCCCGCCAAAACGTGTTAATACTCTTCGACGACTTCTGAAATCGATGCACGTGAATTTTGCTAGTTTCGATCTAAAACGATGTATCCCGTTGTTTTGAGCCGGAATACAAGTTTTCGCGCAGTTCTGAGAGAAAAAGTTTACACCTTTCTCTGGTCTACTCTTCGACGACTTGTAAAATTGATGCTCGCGAATTTTGCTTTTCTTGATCTAAAACGATGTATCCCGTTGTTTTGAGCCGCAATACAAGTTTTTGCGCAGTTCTGAGAGAAAAAGTTTACACCTTTCCCTCGTTCTCTTCTACGACATGTAAAATCGATGCTCGTGAATCTTGCTAGTTTTGATCTAAAACGATGTATCTCAATGATTTGAGCCGGAATACAAGTTTTCGCGCAGTTCTGAGAGAAAAAGTTTACACCTTTCTCTCGTGTACTCTTCGACGACTTGTAAAATCGATGCTCGTGAATATTGATAGTTTCGCTCTAAAACAATGAATCCGGTTGTTTTGAGCCGGAATACGAGTTTTCGCGCAGCTCTGAGAGAAAAAGTTTACACCTTTCTCTCGTCTACTCTTCGACGACTTGTAAAATCGATGCTCGTGAATCTTGATAGTTTCGCTCTAAAACAATGTATCCCGTTGTTTTGAGCCGGAATACAAGTCTTCACGCAGTTCTGAGAGAAAAAGTTTACACCTTTCTCTCGTTCTCTTCGACGACATGTAAAATCGATGCTCGTGAATCTTGATAGTTTCGATCTAAAGCGATGTATCTCAATTATTTGAGCCGGAATACAAGTTTCCGCGCAGTTCTGAGAGAAAAAGTTTACACCTTTCTCTCGTCTACTCTTCGACGACTTGTTAAATCGATGCTCGTGAATTTTGCTACTTTCGATCTAAAACGATGTATCCCGTTGTTTTGAGCCGGAATACAAGTTTTCGCGCAGTTCTGAGAGAAAAAGTTTACACCTTTCTCTCGTCTACTCTTCGACGACTTGTAAAATCGATGCTCGTTAATCTTGCTAGTTTCGATCTAAAACGATGTATTCCGTTGTTTTGAGCCGGAATACAAGTTTTCGCGCAGTTCTGAGAGAAAAAGTTTACACCTTTTTCTCGTCACCTCTTCTACGCTTTGTAAATTCGATGCTCGTGAATCTTGCTAGTTTCAATCTAAAACGATGTATCCCGTTGTTTTGAGCCGGAATACAAGTTTTCGCGCACTTCTGAGAGAAAAAGATTACACCTTTCTCTCGCCTACTCTTCGACGACTTGTAAAATCGATGCTCGTGAATCTTGCTAGTTTCGATCTAAAACGATGTATTCCGTTGTTTTGAGCCGGAATACAAGTTTTCGCGCTGTTCTGAGAGAAAAATTTACACCTTTCTCTCGTCTACTCTTCGTCGCCTTGTAAAATCGATGCTCGTGAATATTGATAGTTTCGCTCCAAAACGATGTATCCCGTTGTTTTGAGCCGGAATACAAGTCTTCACGCAGTTCTGAGAGAAAACGTTTACACCTTTCTCTCGTCTACTATTCGACAACTTGTAAAATCGATGCTCGTGAATCTTGCTAGTTTCGATCTGAAACGATGTATCCCGTTGTTTTGAGCCGGAATACAAATTTTTGCGCAGTTCTGAGAGAAAAAGTTTACACCTTTCTCTCGTTCTCTTCGACGACATGTAAAATCAATGCTCGTGAATCTTGCCAGTTTCGATCTAAAGCGATGTATCTCAATTATTTGAGCCAGAATACAAGTTTTCGCGCAGTTCTGAGAGAAAAAAATTACACCTTTCTCTCGTCTACTCTTCGGCGACTTGTTAAATCGATGCTCGTGAATCTTGCTAGTTTCGATCTAAAATGATGTATTCCGTTGTTTTGAGCCGGAATACAAGTTTTTGCGCAGTTCTGAGAGAAAAATTTACACCTTTCTCTCGTCTACTCTTCGTCGACTTGTAAAATTGATGCTCGTTAATCTTGCTAGTTTCGATCTAAAACGATGTCCCCCGTTGTTTTGAGCCGGAATACAAGTTTTCGCGCAGTTCTGAGAGAAAAAGTTTACACCTTTCTCTCGTCTACTCTTCGTCGACTTGTAAAATCGATGCTCGTTAATCTTGCTAGTTTCGATCTAAAACGATGTATCCCGTTGTTTTGAGCCGGAATACAAGTCTTCACGCAGTTCTGAGAGAAAACGTTTACACCTTTCTCTCGTCTACTCTTCGACAACTTGTAAAATCGATGCTCGTGAATCTTGCTAGTTTCGATCTAAAACGATGTATCCCGTTGTTTTGAGCCGGAATACAAATTTTTGCGCAGTTCTGAGAGAAAAAGTTTACACCTTTCTCTCGTCTACTCTTCGACGACTTGTAAAATCGATGCTCGTTAATCTTGCTAGTTTCAATCTAAAACGATGTATTCCGTTCTTTTGAGCCGGAATACAAGTTCTCGCGCAGTTCTGAGAGAAAAATTTACACCTTTCTCTCGTCTATTCTGTGACGACTTGTAAAATCGATGCTCGTGAATCTTGATAGTTTCGATCTAAATCGATGTATCCCGTTGTTTTGAGCCGGAATACAAGTTTTCGCGCAGTTCTGAGAGAAAACGTTTACACCTTTCTCTCGTCTACTCTTCGACAACTTGTAAAATCGATGCTCGTTAATCTTGCTAGTTTCGATCTAAAACGATGTATTCCATTGTTTTGAGCCGGAATACAAGTTTTCGCGCAGTTCTGAGAGAAAAAGTTTACACCTTTTTCTCGTCTACTCTTCGACGACTTGTAAAATCGATGCTCGTGAATCTTGCTAGTTTCGATCTAAAACGATGTATCCCGTTGTTTTGAGCCGAAATACAAGTTTTCTCGCAGTCCCGAGAGAAAAAGTTTACACGTTTCTCTCGTCTACTCTTCGACGACTTGTGAAATCGATGCACGTGAATTTTGCTAGTTTCGATCTAAAACGATGTATCCCGTTGTTTTGAGCCGGAATACAAGTTTTCGCGCAGTTCTGAGAGAAAAAGTTTACACCTTTCTCTCGTCTACTCTTCGACGACTTGTAAAATTGATGCTCGCGAATTTTGCTTGTCTTGATCTAAAACGATGTATCCCGTTGTTTTGAGCCGCAATACAAGTTTTTGCGCAGTTCTGAGAGAAAAAGTTTACACCTTTCTCTCGTTCTCTTCTACGACATGTAAAATCGATGCTCGTGAATCTTGCTAGTTTTGATCTAAAACGATGTATCTCAATGATTTGAGCCGGAATACAAGTTTTCGCGCAGTTCTGAGAGAAAAAGTTTACACCTTTCTCTCGTGTACTCTTCGACGACTTGTAAAATCGATGCTCGTGAATATTGATAGTTTCGCTCTAAAACAATGAATCCCGTTGTTTTGAGCCGGAATACGAGTTTTCGCGCAGCTCTGAGAGAAAAAGTTTACACCTTTCTCTCGTCTACTCTTCGACGACTTGTAAAATCGATGCTCGTGAATCTTGATAGTTTCGCTCTAAAACAATGTATCCCGTTGTTTTGAGCCGGAATACAAGTCTTCACGCAGTTCTGAGAGAAAAAGTTTACACCTTTCTCTCGTTCTCTTCGACGACATGTAAAATCGATGCTCGTGAATCTTGATAGTTTCGATCTAAAGCGATGTATCTCAATTATTTGAGCCGGAATACAAGTTTCCGCGCAGTTCTGAGAGAAAAAGTTTACACCTTTCTCTCGTCTACTCTTCGACGACTTGTTAAATCGATGCTCGTGAATTTTGCTACTTTCGATCTAAAACGATGTATCCCGTTGTTTTGAGCCGGAATACAAGTTTTCGCGCAGTTCTGAGAGAAAAAGTTTACACCTTTCTCTCGTCTACTCTTCGACGACTTGTTAAATCGATGCTCGTGAATTTTGCTACTTTCGATCTAAAACGATGTATCCCGTTGTTTTGAGCCGGAATACAAGTTTTCGCGCAGTTCTGAGAGAAAAAGTTTACACCTTTCTCTCGTCTACTCTTCGACGACTTGTAAAATCGATGCTCGTTAATCTTGCTAGTTTCGATCTAAAACAATGTATTCCGTTGTTTTGAGCCGGAATACAAGTTTTCGCGCAGTTCTGAGAGAAAAAGTTTACACCTTTTTCTCGTCACCTCTTCTACGCTTTGTAAATTCGATGCTCGTGAATCTTGCTAGTTTCAATCTAAAACGATGTATCCCGTTGTTTTGAGCCGGAATACAAGTTTTCGCGCACTTCTGAGAGAAAAAGATTACACCTTTCTCTCGCCTACTCTTCGACGACTTGTAAAATCGATGCTCGTGAATCTTGCTAGTTTCGATCTAAAACGATGTATTCCGTTGTTTTGAGCCGGAATACAAGTTTTCGCGCTGTTCTGAGAGAAAAATTTACACCTTTCTCTCGTCTACTCTTCGTCGCCTTGTAAAATCGATGCTCGTGAATATTGATAGTTTCGCTCCAAAACGATGTATCCCGTTGTTTTGAGCCGGAATACAAGTCTTCACGCAGTTCTGAGAGAAAACGTTTACACCTTTCTCTCGTCTACTATTCGACAACTTGTAAAATCGATGCTCGTGAATCTTGCTAGTTTCGATCTGAAACGATGTATCCCGTTGTTTTGAGCCGGAATACAAATTTTTGCGCAGTTCTGAGAGAAAAAGTTTACACCTTTCTCTCGTTCTCTTCGACGACATGTAAAATCAATGCTCGTGAATCTTGCCAGTTTCGATCTAAAGCGATGTATCTCAATTATTTGAGCCAGAATACAAGTTTTCGCGCAGTTCTGAGAGAAAAAAATTACACCTTTCTCTCGTCTACTCTTCGGCGACTTGTTAAATCGATGCTCGTGAATCTTGCTAGTTTCGATCTAAAATGATGTATTCCGTTGTTTTGAGCCGGAATACAAGTTTTTGCGCAGTTCTGAGAGAAAAATTTACACCTTTCTCTCGTCTACTCTTCGTCGACTTGTAAAATCGATGCTCGTTAATCTTGCTAGTTTCGATCTAAAACGATGTCCCCTGTTGTTTTGAGCCGGAATACAAGTTTTCGCGCAGTTCTGAGAGAAAATGTTTACACCTTTCTCTCGTCTACTCTTCGTCGACTTGTAAAATCGATGCTCGTTAATCTTGCTAGTTTCGATCTAAAACGATGTATCCCGTTGTTTTGAGCCGGAATACAAGTCTTCACGCAGTTCTGAGAGAAAACGTTTACACCTTTCTCTCGTCTACTCTTCGACAACTTGTAAAATCGATGCTCGTGAATCTTGCTAGTTTCGATCTAAAACGATGTATCCCGTTGTTTTGAGCCGGAATACAAATTTTTGCGCAGTTCTGAGAGAAAAAGTTTACACCTTTCTCTCGTCTACTCTTCGACGACTTGTAAAATCGATGCTCGTTAATCTTGCTAGTTTCAATCTAAAACGATGTATTCCGTTCTTTTGAGCCGGAATACAAGTTCTCGCGCAGTTCTGAGAGAAAAATTTACACCTTTCTCTCGTCTATTCTGTGACGACTTGTAAAATCGATGCTCGTGAATCTTGATAGTTTCGATCTAAATCGATGTATCCCGTTGTTTTGAGCCGGAATACAAGTTTTCGCGCAGTTCTGAGAGAAAACGTTTACACCTTTCTCTCGTCTACTCTTCGACAACTTGTAAAATCGATGCTCGTTAATCTTGCTAGTTTCGATCTAAAACGATGTATTCCATTGTTTTGAGCCGGAATACAAGTTTTCGCGCAGTTCTGAGAGAAAAAGTTTACACCTTTTTCTCGTCTACTCTTCGACGACTTGTAAAATCGATGCTCGTGAATCTTGCTAGTTTCGATCTAAAACGATGTATCCCGTTGTTTTGAGCCGAAATACAAGTTTTCTCGCAGTCCCGAGAGAAAAAGTTTACACGTTTCTCTCGTCTACTCTTCGACGACTTGTGAAATCGATGCACGTGAATTTTGCTAGTTTCGATCTAAAACGATGTATCCCGTTGTTTTGAGCCGGAATACAAGTTTTCGCGCAGTTCTGAGAGAAAAAGTTTACACCTTTCTCTCGTCTACTCTTCGACGACTTGTAAAATTGATGCTCGCGAATTTTGCTTGTCTTGATCTAAAACGATGTATCCCGTTGTTTTGAGCCGCAATACAAGTTTTTGCGCAGTTCTGAGAGAAAAAGTTTACACCTTTCCCTCGTTCTCTTCTACGACATGTAAAATCGATGCTCGTGAATCTTGCTAGTTTTGATCTAAAACGATGTATCTCAATGATTTGAGCCGGAATACAAGTTTTCGCGCAGTTCTGAGAGAAAAAGTTTTCACCTTTCTCTCGTGTACTCTTCGACGACTTGTAAAATCGATGCTCGTGAATATTGATAGTTTCGCTCTAAAACAATGAATCCCGTTGTTTTGAGCCGGAATACGAGTTTTCGCGCAGCTCTGAGAGAAAAAGTTTACACCTTTCTCTCGTCTACTCTTCGACGACTTGTAAAATCGATGCTCGTGAATCTTGATAGTTTCGCTCTAAAACAATGTATCCCGTTGTTTTGAGCCGGAATACAAGTCTTCACGCAGTTCTGAGAGAAAAAATTTACACCTTTCTCTCGTTCTCTTCGACGACATGTAAAATCGATGCTCGTGAATCTTGATAGTTTCGATCTAAAGCGATGTATCTCAATTATTTGAGCCGGAATACAAGTTTCCGCGCAGTTCTGAGAGAAAAAGTTTACACCTTTCTCTCGTCTACTCTTCGACGACTTGTTAAATCGATGCTCGTGAATTTTGCTACTTTCGATCTAAAACGATGTATCCCGTTGTTTTGAGCCGGAATACAAGTTTTCGCGCAGTTCTGAGAGAAAAAGTTTACACCTTTCTCTCGTCTACTCTTCGACGACTTGTAAAATCGATGCTCGTTAATCTTGCTAGTTTCGATCTAAAACGATGTATTCCGTTGTTTTGAGCCGGAATACAAGTTTTCGCGCAGTTCTGAGAGAAAAAGTTTACACCTTTTTCTCGTCACCTCTTCTACGCTTTGTAAATTCGATGCTCGTGAATCTTGCTAGTTTCAATCTAAAACGATGTATCCCGTTGTTTTGAGCCGGAATACAAGTTTTCGCGCAGTTCTGAGAGAAAAAGATTACACCTTTCTCTCGCCTACTCTTCGACGACTTGTAAAATCGATGCTCGTGAATCTTGCTAGTTTCAATCTAAAACGATGTATTCCGTTGTTTTGAGCCGGAATACAAGTTTTCGCGCTGTTCTGAGAGAAAAATTTACACCTTTCTCTCGTCTACTCTTCGTCGCCTTGTAAAATCGATGCTCGTGAATCTTGATAGTTTCGCTCCAAAACGATGTATCCCGTTGTTTTGAGCCGGAATACAAGTCTTCACGCAGTTCTGAGAGAAAACGTTTACACCTTTCTCTCGTCTACTATTCGACAACTTGTAAAATCGATGCTCGTGAATCTTGCTAGTTTCGATCTGAAACGATGTATCCCGTTGTTTTGAGCCGGAATACAAATTTTTGCGCAGTTCTGAGAGAAAAAGTTTACACCTTTCTCTCGTTCTCTTTGACGACATGTAAAATCAATGCTCGTGAATCTTGCCAGTTTCGATCTAAAGCGATGTATCTCAATTATTTGAGCCAGAATACAAGTTTTCGCGCAGTTCTGAGAGAAAAAAATTACACCTTTCTCTCGTCTACTCTTCGGCGACTTGTTAAATCGATGCTCGTGAATCTTGCTAGTTTCAATCTAAAACGATGTATCCCGTTGTTTTGAGCCGGAATACAAGTTTTTGCGCAGTTCTGAGAGAAACATTTACACCTTTCTCTCGTCTACTCTTCGTCGACTTGTAAAATCGATGCTCGTTAATCTTGCTAGTTTCGATCTAAAACGATGTCCCCCGTTGTTTTGAACCGGAATACAAGTTTTCGCGCAGTTCTGAGAGAAAAAGTTTACACCTTTCTCTCGTCTACTCTTCGACGACTTGTAAAATCGATGCTCGTGAATCTTGATAGTTTCGCTCTAAAACAATGTATCCCTTTGTTTTGAGCCGGAATACAAGTTTTCGCGCAGTTCTGAGAGAAAAAGTTTACACCTATCTCTCGTCTACTCTTCGACGACTTGTAAAATCGATGCTCGTTAATTGTGCTAGTTTCGATCTAAAACGATGTATCCCGTTGTTTTGAGCCGGAATACAAGTTTTCGCGCAGTTCTGAGAGAAAAAGTTTACACCTTTCTCTCGTCTACTCTTCGTCGACTTGTAAAATCGATGCTCGTTAATCTTGCTAGTTTCGATCTAAAACGATGTATCCCGTTGTTTTGAGCCGGAATACAAGTCTTCACGCAGTTCTGAGAGAAAACGTTTACACCTTTCTCTCGTCTACTCTTCGACAACTTGTAAAATCGATGCTCGTGAATCTTGCTAGTTTCGATCTAAAACGATGTATCCCGTTGTTTTGAGCCGGAATACAAATTTTTGCGCAGTTCTGAGAGAAAAAGTTTACACCTTTCTCTCGTTCTCTTCGACAACTTGTAAAATCGATGCTCGTGAATCTTGCTAGTTTCGATCTAAACGATGTATCTCAATTATTTGAGCCGGAATACAAGTTCTCGCGCAGTTCTGAGAGAAAAAGTTTACACCTTTCTCTCGTCTACTCTTCGACGACTTGTTAAATTGATGCTCGTGAATTTTGCTACTTTCGACCTAAAACAATGTATCCCGTTGTTTTGAGCCGGAATACAAGTTTTCGCGCAGTTCTGAGGGAAAAAGTTTACACCTTTCTCTCGTCTACTCTTCGATGACTTTTAAAATTGATGCTCGTGAATTTTGCTAGTTTCGATCTAAAACGATGTATCCCGTTGTTTTGAGCTGGAATACAAGTTTTCGCGCAGTTCTGAGAGAAAAAGTTTACACCTTTCTCTCGTCTACTCTTCGACGACTTGTTAAATCGATGCTCGTGAATTTTGCTACTTTCGATCTAAAACGATGTATCCCGTTGTTTTGAGCCGGAATACTATTTTTTGCGCAGATCTGAGAGAAAAAGTTTACACCTTTCTCTCGTCTACTCTTCGACGACTTGTAAAATCGATGCTTGTGAATCTTGATACTTTCGATCTAAAACGATGTATCACGTTGTTTTGAGCCGGAATACAAGTTTTCGCGCAGTTCTGAGAGAAAAAGTTTACACCTTTCTCTCGTCTACTCTTCGACGACTTGTAAAATCGATGCTCGTTAATCTTGCTAGTTTCGATCTAAAACGATGTATCCCGTTGTTTTGAGCCGGAATACAAGTCTTCACGCAGTTCTGAGAGAAAACGTTTACACCCTTCTCTCGTCTACTCTTCGACAACTTGTAAAATCGATGCTCGTGAATCTTGCTAGTTTCGATCTAAAACGATGTATCCCGTTGTTTTTGAGCCGGAATACAACTTTTTGCGCAGTTCTGAGAGAAAAAGTTTACACCTTTCTCTCGTTCTCTTCGACGACATGTAAAATCGATGCTCGTGAATCTTGCTAGTTTCGATCTAAAGCGATGTATCTCAATTATTTGAGCCGGAATACAAGTTTTCGCGCAGTTCTGAGAGAAAAAGTTTACACCTTTCTCTCGTCTACTCTTCGACGACTTGTTAAATCGATGCTCGTGAATTTTGCTACTTTCGATTTAAAACGATGTATCCCGTTCTGTTGAGCCGGAATACAAGTTTTCGCGCAGTTCTGAGAGAAAAAGTTTACACCTTTCTCTCGTCTACTCTTCGACGACTTGTAAAATCGAT